>NC_051426.1:29785409-29839024 GCF_015228065.2 Penaeus monodon
TATATTATAATTATATATATAATTATTAAAAAATATATATAAAAAATTATAGAATATATATATATATATGAAAATATATAAAAATATAAATAATTAAAAATATATAAACAGTATATAATATAATAAAAAATACAAAAATATATATAAAAATAAATAAAGAATAAAAAATAAAAAATAAAAAAAAAAATAACTATATAAAACATATATATACATTATAATATATAAAAAAAATATATAAAAATATATATAAAAATAGACATATATATTAAATATAATAGTATATATAATATATAAATATATAGAATATATAATAATATAAATTTTATATATATATATATATAATATAATTAATACTATATATATTATATAAAATATAACTCATATATAATATATAAATAATTATATAAAATATAAAATAAAATATATATAAATATATAATAATATATAATATATAATAAATTCTACTATATATATAATATATAGAATATAAAATCTAATGTATAAACATTATAATATATAAAATATAAAAACTATTAGATATATATATAAGATATATATAATATATAATAAAAATAATATTATCTATAATTTATAGAATATATTATATAAATAAATATAATATTATATGTTAAATTTTAATATATAAATTATTATAATATATTATAAAAAATATATAATCATATAATACCATTATAAACTTAAATATTCTAAAATTTTTATAAAATTTTTTTTATTTTAATTTAACTATAAAATTAAATAAAAAAATTAATAAAATAAAACACCCTTTTTAATTTTCTTATATTTATATAGTATATATAAAATATTGTAAAAATAAATAAAATAAATATATTTAAAATTTAATAAATTAAAAAATATAGAAATATATTATATATAAAATTTAAAATATTTAATATCATCATATAATTAAAATATATATATATAAAATATATAATAATATAATATTAAAAATAATTTTTAATAAAAATTATAAATATAAAAAAATAAAATTTTTTTTTTTAATTCTTTTTCTAATACTATTTTTTTATTCTTTTTTTATAAAGTTATTTTTAACTTTTTTTTTTTTATTTATATTGTCTTTAAATTTTTAAAATTTTATTTAAAAATTTTATTTATTTTTAAAAAATTATATTATTTATTAAATAAATTTTTAGTTTTATAAATTTTTTAATTTTTATTTTTTTTTTTAAATTTTTTTAATTTTAAAAAATTATAAAATTTCTCCCCTTTTTTATTTTTTTTTTTTAAATTTTTTTCTTTTTTATTTATTATATAAAATTTTTTTTTTTTATATTTTAAAAATTTATTTTATTTTTTTTTTTTTTTTTCTTTTTTTTTATTTTTAAAATTGTTTTTTATTTAAAAAAATTTTTTAAAAATTTTTTTTCCCCCCCCTTTTTCTTTTTTATTTTTTTATCTTTTTAAATTTTTTTTCGTTTCTTCTTCCCCTTTTTGTATTTTTTTTTTTTAATTAAAATTGTTTATTTTTTTTTTTTTTTTTCTATGAAAATATTTATAATTTTTTTTTTTTTGGGTAAAATTTTTTTTTTTTTTTTTTTTTTTTTAAAAAAATTTTAAAAATTTTAAATTTTTAAAAATAAAATTTTTAAAAATTTTTAAATCTAAAAAATTTTTTTTTTTTTTCCTAATATTTTTTTAAATTTTATATATATTAAAATAAAAATAATAAAATATTAAAAAAAAATAAAAAATTATATTTAAATTTTAATTATTATATTTATTATATAATTTAATTATAATAATTTTTATAATATCTATTTTTAAATAATTATTATATAATATAAATTAATTATATATATATTATAATTATATATAAAATAAATATATATATAAAATTTTTTAAATTTTTTTTTTTTTTTTTAATTAATATTTATTTTTATTTTTTTTAAAAATATAAGTAATATATATAATATAAATAAATATATTTTTAAATATAATAAAAAAGAAATTATATATATATATATATTAATTTAAAAAAGAAAAAAAAAATATATTAATATAATATATTTAAAATTAAAATTATAATAAATATAATTTTATAAATATATTTTTAAATATAAAATAATAATAAGAAAAAAATATATATAATATAAATTATATAATTTTAAAATTATATTTATCTATTTAAAAATAAAATATATAATATATAATAATATAATATATAAATATATTAATTTTATAATAATTTTAAATATATAATTTAATATTATTTTAATAATATAAAATTTTTTTAAAATTTATATAAAATTAATATAAATTTTTTAATTATTTTATATAAAAATATATAATTATAATATAAATATATAATATATAATATAAAATATTAATATTAATATATATATATATATAATATATAATATATATTAATATTATAAAATATTAATATTTTAATTAAATTAATATATATAATATATTTATATATAATATTTAAATTATATTTATATTTAAATAAATAAAAATTTAAAAATTTTAAAAATTTTAAATTTTTATTATATAATTTATATAATTTTAAATTTATAAAATTTATTATTAAATTATTTAATTTAAAAATTTTTTTTTCCATTTTTTTAATTTAAAATTTTTAATATATATAATTTATTTATAAAATTTTTAAAATTTATAATTTAAATTTTTTTAATTTTAATATTTATTATAAAATTTAATATATATGAATATATATAATATATATAATATATTTTTAAATATTAATATCAGTTAAGGAAATTGGATTTTGATAGAAAATTTTTGGTTAGGTGACTTTATTCACTTTTCTCTACTTAAACAGTTAAAAAGTAGATGTTTTCGACAGCCGTTGCTACAAAATTAACATCCCTTAAATTCTTTTGGTAAACGTTTGTGGTTTGGGCCGGGGGTTTGTCATGGTTCTATAACAAAGATTGGGAGAGATCAGGGAAGTGAACACATCAGTTGGGTCAGTGAACCGTCTCGAAATGGAGGAAAAAACCCGTCTCCATAAAAGGAATTAACACAGTCATAGAGTAGTTGTCCATTCAAGTTGCGTCAGTGGTCTTCAATTTGGGTACCGAATAAGTGATGGTGAGGGGTTTTGAGGCTGAAAAAGGGGTTCGAGTGTAGCCCATTCTTCTCGTATGTTCAGCCCCAAACGTAGTGCTTTGTATAACCCCAAATGGGAGCTTGATGTTGGGAAACGTTCGTTGGAAAGGGAAAAAAAGGGTTCGCATGTGGGGGCCCGTGACGGTAACTATGGGGTTTTAAAAACCAGATTGGCGACGGTAAAGAGAGCGGTGTAAAATTCTAGTCGGTGCTTGGAGAGTGAGCAGAAAACCCCTCTTGACACTGTTTGGGGGCAATCGCTGACCCCTTTAGCTCGAAGCAAGAAAAGGGTAGCCCAGACAATAAAAAGCTTTTTGCTTTGAAAACTATATTTGTTGATCTAGCTGTTCCATTAAACTTTTTTCCCAACAAGAGATTTGATTTATATATGAAGTTATTAGAGGGCGCGGCCAAAGAAGAAGGTAAAAGACATCCCACTACCTATCTTGAAGGCATCGGAACACGAGACCTTGCAAAATTTAAAAACAAAAAATAGCGGAACACTTTCATACTAAAGCCGAAAAGACATTAAATGTTTTTGTAAATAATAAAAATTATAATGATGTTAATGATGAAAAAGTGATAAAAGACGTTAATGATGAAAAAGTGATAATGATGTTCAAAATAAGAAATAAAAATTTAATAGATAAATTTATAAATAAAGAAATGTAAAAAGTTTTTAAATAAAGTTTACGATCAGATATTGATGAATAAGTTTAATGATAAAAAATTAATAATATTAGATAAATGAATTTTAAAAATATTAATGATAAATGAATTAAAAAATATTAATGATAAATGAATTTTAAAATATTTAAAGACAAAGAATTAAAAATTAATGACAAATAATTTATAAGTAAAAGAATAAAATTTAAAAAATATTAATGATAATTGAATTAAAAGGTTAATGTAAATAAATTAATAAGTAAAGTAAATAAAAGAAGATAAGTTAAAGATAAATAAATTAATAATGTTTTTGATAAATAAAATTTTAAAGTTAATGAAAATAAATTAAGATTTTTAAAAAATAAATTAATGATGATAATGTAAGATAAAATGAAAAAATTAAAAATTTGAGATAAAAAATGACAAATAATTTTCAATGTCATTGATAAAAAAAAAATATAAATAATGTTAACGATAAATAATGATAAATAATGTCAAGATAAAAAAAAGATAAAAAAAGTTTAAAGATAAAAAAAAATAGATAAATAAAGTTAATGATAAAGAAAGATTAAATGGTTAAAGATAAATTAATTGTAAAAAATGTTAAGATAAAAATTTAAAATAATGTTAATGTAAAAAAAATTTATAAATAATTTTAAGGATAAATAAAAGATTTTTTTGATAAAAAAAGATAAATTATTTAAGATAAAAAATTTTTATATAAATGGGAAGGAAAAAAACTAAAGCTGGTTTAAAAAATACTAAAGTTATATCGGAGTTTGCGACGAAGGAAAGGTAATTTATGGATAATTTAGTAGGAAGACTTTATTCATTTTTCTACTTAACAGTAATATAGTAGATGTTTTGACAGCCCTTCTAGTAATTAACTCTCCTTTATAATTTTGTCTGGTAAAAAATTTGTGGAGGTTAATGATAATGTGATAAATATTGTTTATATAAAGAATGAAATAAATAATGTCAAAGATAAATGAATTTTAAATAATGTCAATGATAAATTAATTATAAAAAAATGTCAAAAAAAAATAGTTTATAAATAAGTTAATGATAAAAAATTTTTAATAATGTACGTATTCAGTCTTGACCATCACCCCCTGCCATAAGAACACGGGTATCCCCCTGGACATCCATAACCGAAAAAAGATTTTTACATTCAACCTCTGCCTCACCAGATTAACCATCAACGGGAAACACTGTTTTTCTCAAAAGGGGAAACCAGACCTTTAAAAACAACACTGCCAGCCTTTTTTCATACTCAATAGAAAGCATTTTTTTTTATGTAATCTTTAAAAGGATTTTCGTTTTTGTATTTTAGGTTTTCTTTTAAAATTTTTTCTTAATTTTTAGATTGCTTTTAAATTTACCATGTTTATTTTATTTTTTTAAAATTATAATTACATGTTTACTTTACTTGTTCCTTTTTTAAATATAGTTTGCTATAACAAAACCCCCCCCCCCCTTATACCTGTATAGCTTTAAGAGCCAACCTTTCTCCTTGTTTGTATTTTGCTAAGTTTATGGGATGGGGTTCTTTTTATTTTTTTCTAGCATGAAAATGAATTAGAACTTCGAAACGTATGGTATAAATAAATATGATGTTCGTTTGCTGCTTTTGGGGTTGCTTTTTTCCCGCGAATAAAATTTAATAAAAATATATTAAAAAATATATATAAAAAAAAAAAAAAATATAAATAAAAAATAATAAATATAAAATTAAATTTAAAAAATAATTAAATAAAAAAAAATTTAAATTAAATAAAAAAATAAAAATATAAAATTTAATAATATAAAATAAAATATTAAAAATTTTAAAAATAAATAATATATAATATAGTAGAGAAGAGAGATAATATAATATGGATAATAGAGATAGAATGATATAGATAATAATATAATATGATAATTATAATATATATAGATAAATAGATAGATAATATATAGATAGATATAATAAGATATAATAGAATAAGGAATAATAATATATATAATATATGATATAATAGATATATAATAGAATATATATAGAGAATATATAATATATATATATAATTTTTAAATATATTTAATAAAAAATTTATAAAAAAAATATATAAAAAATTATATAAAAATATAAAAAACCCCCAAATTTAAATAAATAATAATAAATATATATATAAAAAAAAATAATTTTTAATATAAAATAATATAAAATTATATATATAATATAAAATTAAATATATAATAAATTTTTTAATAAAAATTTTTATAATATTTTTAAAAATTTTAATATATAAAAATCTAAATATTATAAAATATTAAAAATTAGAAAAAATTTAAAAATTATATATTAATAAATATAAAATATAACATAAAGTATCAAATAATAAAATAAGATTAATAAAAAAATATTAATTTTAATAAATATAGATATATAAAAAATAAAATTTTTAATAATAAAAAAATAAATAAAATTATTAAAAATAATATAAATTATAATATAAAATAAAATTTTAAGATTTTAAAAAATTTAATTATATAAAAAAATTAATTTTATAAAACCAAAAGTATATGATATATAAAAAATTAAAAAAATAAAAGATAATGGGATATATGAAAAAATTATTATTAAAAAATAATATAAAAAATATATTTTAAAATAAAAATAATAAGAAAATTTATAAGATATATATAATATATATGAATATATATATAATAAAATAAAAATTATATAATATATATATTTTAAATATAAAATATATATAATTTTATAAAATAAATTATAAAATTAAAATATATTTTTTAAATATATAATAAAAATAAAAATTAAAAAATATATAATATATTTTTTTTAATAAAAATATAAAATAATAAATAATATATAAAAATATAAAATAAAAATATAAATAATATAATATATAATAAAAATATAATATATAATATATAAATATAAATAAAAATATAATAATATATAATAATTTTATATAATATATATATAATAATATAATATATAATTTTTATAATAATAATATATATAAATATATATTAATATATATATTTTAAAAAATTATATATTATAAAATATTTATATAATATATTTTATAATAAAATTATTTTATATATTGTCGCCAGTGGGTTTTTTCTCTGGCGAAAAACCCATGTGTTAACATAAAAAAGGGGAAACCGGGGCATGGTTAAACATAAAGGGGGAACCTGGGCAAACATGACGCAGTGGCGTGAGGGGGGAAAGCGGAGGAAAAAAGCCGAGAAAACGCGGTTGGGTGCTGCCCCTCTTTTGTGCCCTTGTGACCTGATGAACTTTGTGTTGCCCTGTTATAAGCTGTATGTTTCGTGTGAAAGCGGGTTTCCCCCCGTAAATTTTTGCCTATAGAAAAAATTGTAGGGGAAAATAACTTGTGTAAATAAAGGAAAGGGTGTCATTTTGTGTTTTCTTCGTGCCCTGCCCGTCAATTGGCGTTTCCTCTCCCGGGTTCTTTCGACGCTGTGGGTTTTGGGCCTCTTGGAAATGTTCAGTTTTTCACGACCCTTTTATAAAACAAGCCGTCTGCCTAACCTGCCTTGTTTTTGGTGGCGAGAGACGAGGCCCACCGGGGGCCCTAACCCAATTTTATATATATTTTATATTAAAATTATGATACATTATAATTTTATAAAAACAAATTTAAAAAATTATATAAATAATATTTTATTTTTATATATATAATACCCTATATATATATAAATAATACATATATAATTTTATATATATATAATATATTTTATATTATATTATTTTTATATATTTTATAATAATAATAATAATATATAATTAATATATATTAGTACAAAATATATATATATATATAATATTAAAAAAATATATAATTAATATAATATATATAAAATATATAAAAATAAAATATCTATATTATATTTTATATAATATATATAATTTTATATAAATATAGATATAATATATTTTTATAATATCAGTTTAAGGAATTTGGGGGATTGTGATAAAAATGATAGAAATTTGGTATTTTTTAAAAGGGCTTTTTTCATATTTCTCTACTTTAAAAAGTTATATACCGTAGAGTTTCGAAAAGCCCGGGGTTTCGTAATTTAAAAAAGTTCCTTGATAAATTTTGTCTGGGTAAACAAATCTTGTGGGGTTTGGGCCCGGCGTTGTCCTGGGGTTTTAGTGGGCAAAGGGGCTGGGACGTTAGATCCCGGGGGAAGTGAACACCCTTTAGCTTGGGTCAGTGATACCGTCTCTGTAATGGAGGAAAAAACCGTCTCCATTAAGGAAATGGTAACCAGTCATAGAGTATTTTGTCCTTCAAGTTGCGTCAGCTGGTTTTTTAAGTTGGGTGCCGAAAAGTGATGGTGATGGTTTTGGGTGAAAAATGGCGTTGTATCCCCTATTTTCTCGATGATGTTCACCCCCGAGTAATGCGTTGTAAAGCCAAAGTGGAGCCTGGTTCGAACCGTTTCGTGGGGTACGGAAAAGGGGTTGCATTTGGGTGGTCGTGACGAAAACATATGCAGGTTTAAATCCAGATTGGCGACGGAAAAGAAGGGGGCGAATTCTAGTCGAGTGCTTGTGAGAGTGACGCAAAAACCCTCTTGCCCTGTTTGGGGGGCCAGTCGGCTGAAGCCCTTTAGTTGCTCGAAGCAAGGAAGGTACCCCAACAATGAAGCTTTTGCGTAAAAAACTATTGTTTTGAGTTAGATTTTCCGTGAATATTTTTTCCCAAACACGAGATCTGATTTTATTATGAAGCCGATTAGAGGCCCGGGGCCGATGAAGAGAGGTAAAAAGATCCCACTATTTTCATCTTGAAGGCCTCGGAACCGAGACTTGAAAAAAGTAATAAAAAAATAATAGCGGGAACTACTTTCACCTAACCAAAAGACATTGAAAAAATTTTGAAAATGAAAAATAGATGATAGATGATGTTAAGCTGATAAGTGATAGATTGTTAAAGATAAAAAAACTAAGAGAAAATTTTAAATAATAAATGAGTTAATGATGAATAAGTGAAAATGACTAATGGAATAAAGTGATAGATAATTTCAAGATAAAAAAATGTTGATGAAAAAATAAATTGAAAAAATAATGATAATGAAAGTAATTTTGATAAAAAAATTTTCCCATCATATTTTGATATTGTTAATGTAAAAAAAAAAATTTAAATAAAAAATAAAAAAATTAAAAAATTTTAAGATAAATAAAACATAAATTATTTTAATGATAAAAAAATTTAAAAAATTTAAAATTTTAGATAAAAAAATTAATAAATAATATTAATGATAAAAAAATTAATAATATTAATGAAAAAAAAAGGAAAATATTAATGACAAATAAATTCTAATTTTAATGACAAAAAAAAATAATGTAAATGAATAAAAAATTTAATAATTTGTAATTGTTTAAATAATTTTAAATGTAAAAAAATTTTAAAAATTTTAAAGAAAAATTAAATGATAGACAATTTTAATGATAAAAAATAAAAATATTTTGATGAAAAATTAAATTTGAAAAATAATGTTTGATAAATTAATGATAAAAATTTTAAAAATAAATAAAATGACAAAAATTCAATGCTTTGATAAAAAAAAATGAAAAATGATGTTAACAAAAATTAATTGTAAATATTTAATGATAAATAAATGTAAAAATTTAAGATAAATAAATTGATAAATAATGTTAATGAAAAATAAAATTGTTAATAATTTTTTAACGACAAATGATTGATATATTATGTTAATAAAAAATAAATTGTTTAATAATTTTAAACATAAAAAAATTGTATAAAATGTAAAGAAAAGTGAATTGTAATAAGTTTATGAAAAATAAATTGATAAATAATGAAAATTATAGATAATATGAAAAAGAAAAATAAATTATAAATTTACTTAGGTAAAAAATTGATAAAACTGTTAAGAAAAATAAAAATTAATTCTAAAAAATTTACGATAAATAATGTTAATAAAAAACAATGTAATAAAAAATAAAATGATGAATAATGTTAATGAATTAAAGTATAAATTTTTTAATGTAAATAAATGAAAAATAATTTTAAATAATTGAATTGATAATTTGTTAATAGTAAAAAAATTTGATAAAAAATGTTATGATAATAAATTGATTAATTTTGTAATTATAAATAATATGTAAACTTTTCTATTTTTTAAATAATAAAAAAATAGTGGTAATCATAAATAATAAGTAAATAGTGCTAATTAAAAAATAAGATAAATAGGGTATTGAAAAGAAGAGGGGTAAAAGAGATGTAATGTTTTCATCCTAAAAGCATTGGGAAACCGAACCCGACAGAAAAACGACAAAGTAATAAGCAGGAACATTATTTGACAATAAAGCGAAAAGAATTAAAATGATTTTGGGAGATAAATAAATTGATAAGAAATGTAAAGAAAAAAAAATTGAAAGATAGTGTCAAAAATACTAAATAATTCGTGATAAAAAAATTGATAGATAAGAAAAAGATAAATTTTTGAGTGTTAATGATACTAGAATTTTAACAAAAAATTTGAAAAATAATATTGAGACAATACTTTGATAAAAAATGTTAGTGAAAAATAAACTGATAAAAAACTTTAATGAAAACAAATTAAAAAATAATTTTTAAATGATAAATAATTGATAAAAATGTTGATGATAATAATTTGATGATAAATACATGAAAAAAATGAAAATGATAAATATCTGATAGAAAACTTTAATGATAACAAAATTTAAAAATTAATCTTAAAAATAAAAAAATTTGATAAATAATGTTAAGAAAAAATTACTTGATAAATAACTTTAAAATGAAAATTTTATTAATAATTTTAAATGATAAATCTTTGTAAAAATGTTGATTAATAAAAATATAATAATATTGTGATTAAAAAAAGGATAAAAATTTTAAAATTTAAATAAATGTAATATTTTTAAATGATGAATAATTGATAAATAATTTTAATGAAAATGCGTTAATGCTAAATGCTTTTAAATGCAAAATGCTTTTAATGCTAAAGCTGTTAAATGAAAATCTTTTAATGCAAAATCTGTTAATGCTAAAATGCTGTTAATGTAAATGCTGTTAATGCAAAATGCTGTTAATGCAAAATTTTTAAATATAAATTATTTTAAGATAAATCATTTTGATGATAATCATGTTAATGAAAAATTTTGAAGATAAATTATTAATGATAAATTATGTTAAGACAATTATTTTTAATGATAAAAAAATGGAAAATAATGTTAGCGATAAAAAAATTTAATGAAAAATTTAAAGATGATAAGTTAATAATAAAAAATTTTGCAAATAAAGTTAATATAAAAAAATTGAAAAATATGTTATCAAAAAATTTTAATATAAATATGTTAATGATGTAAATGAAAATGAAAAATTATCAAACTAATAAAAGTTTTTGGGAAAATTTTAATTTATCACCATCATAGTAATAAGATTTTTCTAAGGAAATGAAGAATGTTTATCATAATAATATGAAGAAATATATTTTTACGCCGTCCCTCGTCCTTCCCCACCAACAAAAGGCAGGCTAGGAGCGGCGTGTTATATACGGGGTCGTGAAACTGAACAGCCCCAAGAGGCCCGAACACCACGCGTCCCCAGAAACCAGGAGAGGAAACGCCAAAGTGGCGAGCAGGGCACAAGAAAAAACAAAAATGCAGTTTTTCCTTTATTTACACAATTATTTACCCGTACATTTTTTCTATAGGCAAAATACAGGGGGGAAACCAGATGTCACACAGACAATACAGCTTATAACGGGGAACCCCTTTTTATATCAATCAAAAGGGGCCCACGGGTCTTCACAGGAGCAGCCCCCAAACTGCTCCCCGGGGGCTTTTCCCTCCGCCCACCCAGCTGCGTATTTTTCCCCAGTCCTTATTTTTAACATCCCCAGGTCACCCTTTTTCATTTTAAACTGTTTCGCACAGAGACAAAGACCCACTGGTAGCACTACCCCCCCCCTTAAAGTAGACACCCGTCTGCTCTGCATACCTAAACCTGAAACAAACTACAAAAATTTTTAAATAAAATTATCCCTAAAGAAAAAAACAAAATTCTTTAAAACAAAAGTAACCGTAATTGAAATTATTTCTCAGAAACAAAAAAATTTTTTCCCCCAGCGGTTTTCTTCGCTCTCGCGGGGGTCGCTCTGGGAGGTGGGCGGCGGTAGTTGGGGCAGGGGCACCCAGAGGCGTATCTCCTGCCCCAAACCTGGCTCATGGTCACCATTACGTCTTTTGCATCGCCCTCACAGCCCCAAAATCTCGCCCCTCTCTGGGTCACGTCTGCCACGCCTTTCGCCGCTACTGGGGCTAGCGTATCTTCTTTTTCACCAGGGCCCCCGGGTAGTTTCCTGGCCCATGTAACGCCACACCCGGTGCCCCAAGTCCTCGGGGAAATCAGGCAACGGCCCACACCAACCAACTCCCGCTCCCCGCGACTCTTCTGGACGCTCCATTCCTCAAAAGTCCCCAGCTTTGACAAGCTGGCACCTTCTGGGCCTTATCGGAGAAGTTGGCTACCAAACAGTACTAACCCTCCCCGGGTCCAAAAAGGCCCCCGCCCACCCTAGCCATCAGCCGCTGCGGGTTTTTTGGTGGCTCCACGGGGCCCCTCTACTCCACGTCCCTTTTGACAGTCGACAGGGGTTCTGATCTGCCCGGGGGGCAAGGTGCAGTCGCTCAGCCTAACTCCCTCTGCACGCCACCCTGGAAGAAAGGGCACATTTTCCCCGTGCCCCCTCACCATTCCGCCCCAAGGTCGACACACGCCTTACTCTCGTCAGGTACCCAAGCCCAAAGCAGTGCTCGTCCAATCGGCCACATACACCGGCAGCCGCGCACCGTGCTGCCCTCCCCAAATGGGGCCTCCACGGGCCCCTTGACTGCACCATGCCCCGTGACCCCCAAAGTCTCTGGGGTGCGTTGGAATCGCATAGGGGCCAGCAATCAGGCCGCACTAGGGTCTTCTCACCCCCAGGTCCACTGTCAGCAGGCAGGCTTCCCATCTCGAGCCCCCACCTGCATCGTGCGGTTCGACGGCAGCTTCCCCCAGTGGGGGGCCCGGGAACCGAGGACGGCGGGGTTTCGCCCCCTTCCCAGCCTGCCCATTTTTCTCCTGTACCACATCCTTAGCCTTAGACATGCATGGGTGCTGACCATACCCCCACAGCCTTCAGCACTGCTGGAAGGCATCAAATCCGTTGGTTTTGGAGGATGTGTTTCCGCCCCCTCCAAACCGACTACATCTGTCCCCTTCCTTACTACCCCAACACAAGCCCTTTAAAAGTGTCGGGGGTCACCTTCCTCAAAGCTACTTCTCCCCTTTAGCCTTCCCGGCCCCCGGGAAACATGGGGGGGCTGACAGCGGGCCCCAGGCCCCTGGGTTTCCTTTAGGAAGGGCCCCGAACCCAAGGCCCCCGCCAGCGCCCCCTGCAGGGCCTCGGGGGTGCCTGCTTGACGTAGATTTGCAGCTGTGGTCCGCAAAGCTCAACAAAAAACGCGGCCAGGACCACGATCATCTCTTTCCCCAGGCCCCAGGTACGACCTCCTTACCAGTGCCTCCACACCTCGCCAGCTGGGGCAGTGCTCGCCACGCTCACGTGCTGCTTCTTCAAGGGCCCCATATACCTCGGCCCCGGTGGTGGGGCCCAAAAGGCGTTCAAAACCCCCGCCACCTGGTGTAAGAGGAAAGTTGGGATGGCGGCAGATGCCCCCAAAACTTTTCCCCTGGGGGGCCCCCTTTGCGCTGTTACCGCTGCAGGGGGCCCTTTCTTTTCCGGCTCCAGCCCTGGGCAGACCCGCATTTTAAATTGGGGACATAGCCCCCCGGCACCTTCCCGTCTACTCCTGGGTTTCGCCTCACAGAATGTCTGGAGGCCCAGGGGGTTCAGGGTGGGAACGGTCCCTGAATCCACCCCGGGGGGGAGGAAGGGGGGGAGGGAGCAACGAGGCGGGTTGACCGGGGCCGATTTGCCGCCACCTATATCCAAGGGAGCGGGTTTCCCATGGGGCCCCAGCCTTTTGCAGCGACCCCTGCCCTCCCCACCCGCGAGGCCCGGGGGTTTCCGCCACGGACCCCAGGCAGCCCCCCGTAAACCTAACACTCTGGGATCGTTGCCAGAACTCGTCTGCCTTTTGCTTTCAAAGTTCCTACCTCATGACGCCGCCTTTTCCCCCTTCACTTCCCCCCGGGCCTGAACCCCCCCTTCGAGTCTGCACCTCCCCTCAGTTTACCCTTCATGCTCTTGCAGCCCTTTTCGGTTACTGCTGAGTTTCCATCTTCACGATGCAAGATTTCTCTGAGCACCTCAAAGTCGGCAGAACTGTTCTCTGCCTTCCTTTTCCCGCATTCCCACGAGATGGGGCGCCTGCTCGTGTCCCCCGTGCCCGGTTTCGCTCTTTTTGCCATTTTCCCCCCTCATACCGGCCAGCATGGCAGGATCGGTCATCTGGGTCGGCTTTACCTCACTCGAGCCTGCCCCTTTATCCTCCTCTCCCCCATGGCTGCCCCCTCTTGGAGAAAATGATAAATGGGGCTCTCAGATCAAAATCACAAAACCCATCCGACACCAATTTTTACGCGTGCCCGTCTCTCTGCCCCCAACACAAGGCGGCTAGGGAGACGGCGTGTTATATACAGGTCGTGAACACTGAACACTCCAGAGGCACCCAACACCCCAGCTCCCAGAACACCAGGAGGGAAAAGCCAGTGGCGAGGCAGGGCACGAAGTAAACACAAAATGCAGTCTTTCCTTTATTTACACATGTTATTTACCGTACACTTTTCTATAGGGGACAAACAGGGGGGGAAACCCGCATGTCACCGCACAATACAGCTTATAACAGGGGAACACCAGGTTTAATAGATCACAAGGGGACACACAGGTCTTCACAGGGCAACACCCAACTGCGTTTTCCCGGGTTTTCCTCCGCTCCCCCGCCACACCACTGGTCTGTGCCCCGGTCCCCTTTATGTTAACACAGCCCAGGGCATCCTTTTCATGTTAAACATGTTTCGCACAGAACAAAGACCCCCTGGCGGCAAAAATATTATAATAAAAGAAACAAAGTGTACTTATAATGAAGTAACATATATTATAAAATTTAAAAAAGCAAATGTATATAATAATAATGAAATAATATTATCAAAAATAATGAAGTAAATATAATAATAAAAATGAAGTAAGTGTACTAATAGAAACGATAAATGAAGAGATAAAAAAAATCCAATAAAAGACCCTCGATAATAATCTTGATAGCATTGAAACAATATTAATAAGTAAAATAATTTATAAGGATGATGATAACCTGATAATATCAATTATGAAGATGATTAAAAAGAGATGATTGATTGAAAAGGGATTGCGGAGTACGTTATATGGTAGTTGGTGACGCAAGTTGTGTTAAAGATAGATAATTTGGGATGAAAAAGCTTTTTTCCATTTCTCTACTTAAAAGTTATATATCGTAGATGTTGCTAGTATTAACAGTTTCCTTATAATTCTGTCTTGTGGATTGGCCCGGGATTCGAAAAATTTTTGGGAACAAAAAATTTGGAGGTAGATCAGGGAAATGACACATCCTTGGGTCGTGATACCTTTTATAATGGGGGAAGAAAACCCTCTCTGTAAGGGGAAGATAGACACATAGTAGTGTTATTTTCCCCTCAAATTGCGTCAGTTGGGGATTCAAAGGGGGACCGAATAGGTGATGGTGATGGTTTGAGGGGATAGATGGTTTGAGATATGCCCAATTTTTCTCATTGATTTCAAATCCGAAAGTAGTAATTTCGTAGACAGTGTGGAGCCCCTATTCAAAAAAAGTTTTTGTTGAGTAACAGTTTAAGGTTCCATGTGGGGGTCGTGATGCAACGTTACAGGTGTAAATCGAAAATTTGGGGACGTTAAATGAGCAGTGCGAAGTTTAGTCGAGTGCTTTGTAGTGACATCATAAAATCATTTGACATGCTTCACGGCAAGCGAAGACCAACGCTGTTTCTTGAAATCATATTGGGTTTTGATGTTTGTTGTTAGCCAAAATATGCATTCCAACAAGAACCTGACTTTTAAAATGAAGTCGATTGAGGGACGAAGTTTTAAAAGAGGGTCAAAGAGAAGCATTGGTTTTCATCCTGACGGCACTGGGAACAGAAAACGTTCAAACAAAAAACAATAATGTAATAAACAGTAAAACTTTTTTACACTCAATGAAAGACATGTAACTAATGTCATATAATAAAGATATGATAACTTAGATATTAATACCTAAAGATCATGGTGCTAAGATCTGATAACTAATGAATATGGTGAGTAATGATCATGATAACTAATGATTTTTGTGGTAAAAATCATGATAACTAATGATCTGATAACTAAAAAATCACGACAAAAAATTCATGGTAAATAATGATCATGGCAACTAAAGATCATACAACCCCAAAATTCATGATAACTAATGATCATGAAACTAATGAAACATGATAACTAATGATCATGATAATAAGTCTGATAACTAAAGATCATGATAACTAATAATCAGATAACTAATGGTCATGCTAAAAAATGATCTGATAAAAAATGATCATTATAAAAATGATCATGAAGTTAAAGATCTGATAACTAATGGGCTGAAAATAAAATATGATAACTAATGTCATAAATAAAAAAAAGGTCAGATAAATAATGATCAGAAAATAATGATCATATAACTAATGATCATGTAAATAATGATCATGTACCCAAAGGGCATGATAATAAAGTTGATAACTAATGATCATGAAACTAAAGATCTGTAAATAAAGATCATGATAAATAATGATCATGAAATAATGATCATGATAACTAAAGTCATGATAAATAAGGGGATGAAAATAATGATCATGATAAAAAATGCATGTAACTAAAGGTCATGATAAAATAAAGATCATGATATATATGATCAGGAAAAAAAATGGTAATTATGATAATGGGAAATTTTGATTGATAAATAGCGATAAAGATAATTTTGATAAGATAATGATAAAAAGTGATAATTATAAAAATGTAATGAAATTAGTGTAATGATAAAAAGTGATAGAGAAAATTTATGATAATGTAACATGATGATAAATTGGGTAATGATAACTTCATAATCATAAAAAGTAAAAAAAGGCTATGATAATGCTGATAATTAAAACTGAAAATGATAAAAAAAATGCTAATGATAAATAAAGCTAATGATAAATAAATGCTAATGTAAAAAAAAGCTAATATAATAAAGCTAATGATAAATAATGAATGTAATAATGCTAAATAAAAATGCTAATTAAAAAAATCAATGATAAATAAAGCTAATGATAAATAATCTAATGTAAAAAATGATAAATGATAAGTATGAAAAGACACTTAAATGATG
Source organism: Penaeus monodon (assembly GCF_015228065.2). Classification (NCBI taxonomy): domain Eukaryota; kingdom Metazoa; phylum Arthropoda; class Malacostraca; order Decapoda; family Penaeidae; genus Penaeus; species Penaeus monodon. The sequence continues at coordinate 29,802,625 of NC_051426.1, forward strand.
GTAACTTAGATAAAGATAAATAAAGTATTGGGAAAAAAATAATAAAAAGATACGTTTTAGATAAATAACATGTTAATTTAAATAAAAACAACGTATAAGATCTGATAACAATATAAGGGAATTGATATCATGACTCATAAATGACATAATGATGAAAATATAAGTTACATCTTGCTATTTGTACTAGCTTTAAAAATGTGTTGATATTTTACTGGATCTAATTTTTCTAGTAACGTGAAATGTAATTAAAAATTTTGTTTATCAGATTCTAATAAATTTCGCAAAAACTACATTCACATTAAGGATCTAAGCATCCCTTTTTATACCCCACATTTTTTAAAAGGGAGGTTTAGAGGGGATTTGAACCCACGCCCCGGGAAAACCGGGCGCGACCTAACGCAGCCCTTGGGGCCGCTCGGCCCCGACTGTTCATGTGAAAAACGAACCCCAAATTTTTAATTTGTAAATAACTAATGATAAATAATAATGAAAAGAAAAATAAGATAATGAAAACTATGATAAAGAAAAAATAATGAAAATAAAAGTAAGAAAAAAAATGATGATGATAAATATAATAATGATAATGATAAAAAATTTAAATTATAACTTAGGATAAAGTTAACTTAAAATAAACTTAGGAAAAGGATAATTTTTAAAATTTGATAACGTAGGATAATGATTATCATTATCATTATTGTCATTTTTGTCATTATCATTATCATCATTGTCATTATCATTACCATTATTATTATTGTCATTATCATTATTGTCATTATCATCATTATCATCAATATCACCATTATCATCATTATCATTATCATCATTATCATCGTTATCATCGTTATCATCATTATCATCATTATTATCATAATAATTATTCCATCATTTAATATTATAGTTATCGTTATTTAATTATTATTTTTACTTTATTATTATTAGGATTATCATTATTTCATCATTATTTTGATAATTATTATTTCATAATTATTATGAAATCATTATCATCATCCTTATCATTTTATTTCAGCTTCCATGATTAGATGACAATGAACAGCATCAATACCATCATGACGAAGATGAACAGCATCATTATTACCATGATGAAGATGAACAAAATTGTTATCATGATGATAATGAACATCATTACCATGATGATGATGAACATCATCATTATTATCATTGTTTTTATTGTCATGTTATTTCTAATGTAGCCTTAATTCAATTGTATTGTTGTACTTGTATTGCGCCAAAATTTAATTATTGTTCAAAACAATATATTTTTTTTGTGAATTGGCATTTTAGACACTGACACTACTTAGTTGTAGGATTGTAGTGAGGCAGCCATACGTCTTTTTCCACGGGACTTTCAACCCTATTTTCGCCTTAGCCTGCGTCGCATCTTAAAGGAGCTACAAACCAGCAAACAACCCTTCGTCTTGGAAGACCATCGGCCAGGACTACTACCTACCCGCGCTAAATTTACGTCGGAGCAATTGCTGAGCTTCTCAGGCAGTTGGCTGAGAGCTCGTGACCTGTACACACCATTTATAAGTATCTGGCTTTTGTTGTTTCTTTTTTTATCATTGATGCTCGTTTTTTATTGTCATTGTGTCTATCATTTTGTTTAATTTAATAAATGTGTATCTTTCTGTCCATTTAGTATTTTATTAAATTCTTACACGCTACCTAAATTATAAGAATTGCTCGGCTCTAGGGCTGTGTAAAAATCGACCACTTACATTGGTAGGCAGCCCGGGATATTTATGTACAATTCTATTTTGCAAATAATATTGTGTATAACCGAAACCAGCCTTTGCGTTTATAAATGTCTATTTCAGATTTTTTTTTTCTGTGCTTTTCACATGTTTAGGAAATGGATTTTAAGAAATTAAGACTTGCTTACTGCTTGTTTAGTCTGTTGATGAATCAATGTTTTTTTTTTTTTGATAATACAAATATCGCAGTAACGTCATATAAGGTGCATGTGTATTATAAGTACCTAAACTTGATTTCTTGATCTTCGCTCTGTTGTACTTCATATTGCGGGTAATTTTATTTTATTCATATTCATCAGTCGCTACAGACGTCCTTAGTTGTATCGGCGTTTAAGCCCAGGGAATAATTGATTGTATACGTGATTTTATTTTGGAATGGATGTCTGGCCAGGAAGTGAGCTTTACTCAGCCCGGTAAATGTACATAGGACTGATTTTTTTTTTTTTTCAAATTCTCAGTGTACGCTATACCGCTGCCCTCACGAGTTTATACATTTTATTCTAATGACAGATTGCTTTTCAGCCTGTCCTATATTTGTTGATGCTGATGTTTGCAGTTTTTGCCTGTTCTTTGTGCTCGTGACATACAGCGAAGATTGTAACAATTTGTTGCTCTGAGTAAGATAAACCATACCAACACTGAACACTGGTGAGTAAAGATTTATTTTTTTTGTAACAGATTTATATATCAAGTAATTGCCACTAATTACCAGTATTCATTTTGGTTTGATTTTCTTTTAGAAAAGCACAGACGTGTTAGGTAAAGTATTAGGTATTTTGTTCATTATTGAAGACTCCTTAGAGTTGGGTATCTTAAAATGTTTAATGAACATAATTTTTCTGATCTAACTTCCCCAAATCCACATTCAATAGCAGACCATGAGCAAGCTTATGCTCTTCCTCGTGGATTAAGAGATCCTTCAGTTAGACCAAAATCTAAAGCACCAGCTCATGCTGTTGGTCCATTAACTCCTCCCGATGATAACGAAGGAAATGTAAATCAGCCTCAAGGAAATATTCCTTCTACAGTACTTGCGAGTGTACTAAGTCAACAGAATAAAATGATCAAGGATAATCTTGTTCTCTCATCTAAATTAGATAAGATTGAAAGCATGTATGCAACACTTAGTAGCCAACTAATGGTTTTGCTACAAGGTATGAATGTTCAGACCTCTAGTAATGAACAATTGTCCGTGCCAGTTTCTTGCAGTCATAGTGCAGCACGTGCAAACGCTAAGGTCCATGACGATAGACCTATACTTACACCATTATCTAAACCAGTCTTCGAACCAGAAACCCCAGTTAACCATAGACCTATACCAACACCTCGTACCCAGTTTCCTCAATCCTCGTGTCCTAATCCTTCCTCTGTGAGACCAACTCCTCTTGCAGCACCAAGATCTAGTGTAACTTCCGGTATTAATGAGTATAATAATGGTAGTAACGTGATGCCGATAAGTTTTAAATTGCCAAGCAACAAATACCAATATTTGAAGCAAAATGTTCACTCAATGATCCCATGAAACGACAGGAGAATTTGAACAATGGATTCGTAAGATTGAAATGGTCATTCCAGAGGGACATGATGAAACAAGGATTAAAGTTGCAAAAATACATTGTCAAGGTCATGCAGAAACTATTGTTAATAGTGGTCAGTTTGCACAATTTACTACTTGGAATGAATTTATAAGGGCTTTAAGGGACAAATTTGGTAGTGTAAGAAAGTTCAGGGGATTTCTTTAGAAGGATAGAATCTATTAGACTTAAGCAAGGACAGTCGCCTAAGATTTTCATATTGAACTTGAAGCAGCAGTTCTTTCGGGTGCAAGGGATTTTCCTAATGAAATTGGGGATGTAACACTAACTGTGAAAAGACTTTTTCTTCAAGGTTTACCAGAAAGATTACGAGCCTTGGTTGTTTCAGGTGAAGATGGTCCTTTGACACAACTCGTCACGAATACGGAACGTATTTGGCACTGTCAGAATAATGCATTTTATTTGAGGGAAAGGAGACTATTCTCGGGTGTGTCGTCTGTCAATTCGAGTCTACTAACTGCTAATAGTGAGCCGTACTGCGCTTTCCACCGCTCCAAAGGACACCTCACAAAAGATTGCAGAGGTAAGCCTCTGTCTAATGTTTGTTGGCGATGTTTACAGCCAGGTCATCTAAGATCTCGATGTCCTGGATTACAGCAGCCGCATAAAAAGGAACAATCTACAGGTGTTCAGAATGCTGTGCCCTTTCAGGAAGGCCAGCAGTGTTAAAACTCCCTGTAATCTGTTGGCTAAATGTAAAAGGGAGATGGATTTATGCTTAGTGTCTGATAAGAATTTAGTGGGTCGACCTTTAATAAAAGTTTGTATTAATGGTCAGGAATTGCCTGCATTCATTGACACTGGATCTTCTGCATCCTTGTTGAAGGTCTCGGCATTGAAGTCTCTAAGCATTATCTCACGTTCCAAAGGAGCCAGGTCACTTATTAGTGCTTCTGGTGACTTGCTTGATGTTTTAGAAGAAAGGGATTTTGAGATTTCTTTTGCTCCGGGACTTAGCCTAACACACAGATTAGTTGTAGTTGATGAAAACTGTGATTTTCCGGGTTCCTTATTAATTGGCATTGATCTACTGCGTAGATTTGAATTCAGCTTGGTTCATTCACATCAGCCCGGACAGACTTATCTTTCTCTTGATTCAATTAGAGTACCTGTAACCTATACAGATCATCCAGGAATTTCTAAAGTGTCCTTTTGCAAGGCAACAGTAAGGGACTTTGATCTTGATATAACGCCCCTTTTTCAACAACCAGTTCTGTGTGCTAGAGTTCTCAGAAATGCTAGTATTCCTCCAATGAGTGCTAAGTTTATTTTATGTTCAGTAAATCGTGGTATTCCTGATGGGGATGTATACATAGAGGGTCATTTGCATGATCTATCGATTCCTCATTCAGTTGCAAGTGTACAGAATAGGAAAGTTTACATATGGGCAGTTAATACTTTACCTCGCAGAATTAAGCTCAAAAATGGTAAGCTACTAGCAAAAGTGGAAGAAGTTTCTAACTCTGACCCAAGTAAAATAGCAATGATAGGTATTGCCTCTTCATGTAATTCTGAGGTAGTAACCCAAGCAAATCTTCCAGATTTAGAACATTTAACAAAAGAACAAAAGAGTAAGGTCTTGCCTATTCTACAGAAGCACAAGGGTTTATTTGATGGTGATAAAATGACTATTGGTAAAGCCAAGGGTATTGTGCATTGCATACCTACGGGTGATGCAGCGCCTATTTGTTCTAGACAGTGGCGTCTTCCACAGTCGGCCAAAGACTTTATTAAGTCTGAGTGTCAGTCAATGCTTAAAGCAGGAGTAATTGAAACCTCAATGAGTCCATGGCTTAGTAATGTGGTTCTAGTGGTAAAAAAGGATGGGTCTCATCGTTTTTGTGTTGACTACAGGCAGTTGAATAATGTTACCATAGGAGAATACATATCCACTTCCCAGGATAGAAGAAACTATTGACAGTCTCGGAGAAGCACATTTCTTTTCTACTCTAGACTCTAGAGCAGCGTACTGGACTATAGAGGTTAATGAGGCAGATCGCCCTAAAACGGCATTTTCGGATGGACAGAACGTTTTTCAATGGATTCGAATGCCATTTGGTTTAAAGTCCGCTCCAAGCACTTATCAGAGGCTAGCTAACTTGGTCTTGAGTCCAGTTTTAGGACGTCATACACTTTGTTATCTAGATGATATCATTATCTATAGTAAAAACTTTTTGTCTCCAGAACATCTTGATCATCTGGATGAAACCCTTACTATTTTGTCTCATGCAGGCTTTAAATTAAACATGGCAAAATGTGAGATTGCTTGCCCAGAACTTAAATTTTTAGGATTCCTCATTTCTGCTGCAGGTGTACAGCCTGACCCTGGTAAAGTGAAGGCCATATGTGACCTTCCTACACCCACCAACTCACAGCAGGTGAGAAGGATTATGGGTGGCTGCTGGATATTTCCGCAGACATATCAAAGATCACTCTAAAATAACTGCTTCACTTTCTGATTTAACTAAGAAGAATGCCAAGTTTGTATGGAAGCCAGAACATGAAAGGGCTTTAGTTAGTTTGAAGGAAGCATTAGTTACTGCTCCTCTCTTGAAACGTCCTAATTTCGACTTGCTGTTCGAAATCCATACAGATGCAAGTCAGCGAGCCATTGGTGCTTGTTTGATCCAAAAGCATGGTGAACAACCTCACCCAGTTTCTTATTACAGTCGCAAACTTAGAGGTGCAGAGATTCGTTATTCAGCGACCGAGTTGGAGGCTTTAGCTGTTGTTGAAGCTATTAAAGCCTTTCATCCATATGTTTATGGCCATAAATTTCATGTCTATACGGATCATAAGCCATTAGTCTATATTTTTAAACGTCCAACTAAATCTGCTAGAATGACCCGCTGGAGTCATGAAATAATGAGTTATGATTGTAAAGTCTTCTATAAAGAAGGGGCAAGTAATCATGTACCAGATCTCTTATCTAGGCAGATTAATCCAATAACACCTCTAGATTTGACCACCTTAGATCCTAAAGTATTTCGTGCATTACAGGTTGAAGACTCACTTTACAAAGAAATCATAGATTTTCTTGAAGGTCGATCATTCCCTAAGCGGAAATTACCTGCAAGATTGGACGAGTTTGACTTGATAGATGGAGTTCTATATCACGTCAAAGATAAGGCTTCTAGTTTGGTAAGTCAGTTATGTATTCCTTTGAAATGCAGATTACATGCCCTGGACATTGCTCATAATAGTAAGATTGCTGGTCATCCTGGGACCTATCGTACATATAGGAAACTCCAGGAATTGTATTATTTTCCTTGTGCACTTAGTTATACTAGGAATTATGTAAGTAAGTGTCTGACCTGTAAAAAGCGTAAAGCTCAACAAAGGCATAGAGCGACATTAGCAGATGCTCCACTTGCATTAAGCATCCTCGAGCGTGTCAGCATGGATCTCGTTGAATTGCCAAAGTCGGACAATGATTTCAAGTATGTCTTGGTGATTGTAGATCAGTTATCACGTTTTACTCAGCTTGTACCTCTTAAAGATAAACAAGCCGTAACTGTCACAAATGCTTTGATTAATGATTTCATTACAATCTTTGGTCCACCACAAGCTTTCATATGTGATAATGGCACTGAATTTTCTAATTCTCTTCTCAGAGCTGTTTGTAAGCTGCTGGAAACTAAGATAAACTTTACAACCCCTTATCATCCAGAAAGTAATGGTTATGTGAAAGGACTAACAGAATAGTTAAAGATACTTTATATGCACTAACTGAGAAGAATCCTCGCCGATGGGACACGATGATACCTCATGTTAGGTTTGCTATCAATTCTTCAGTTAACAGGTCGGTAAATAACCAACCCTTATATTTGATGCTTGGACAATCTATACATTATCCAGTTGGATTAACAAATAAATTGACTGTAAATAAACCTGCTAATGAAAGATTTGCAAAGTTAATTCAGGCACGTGATGCAGCTGTACTTGCAAGTAAACAATGTAGAGAATATAACAAAGATTACGTTGCAAGGAAGTCTATACCTGCTACTGATTTGGATGTTGGTAGTCTAATTTTACGAAAAAGTCCTCCTCAGAAAGCCACTGGTCTGACGGCACGCTGGACAGGTCCCTTAAGGATCACAAAGCGCACTGGACCTGTGACTTATCTGGTGAAAGACCTGGTAAAGAACAGTGTTTATCGACTTCATCGTAATGATATGCTGCCCTACGAGGCACAAGACGAACTGGAGATAGTGAGTCCAGATGGTGTTCTTGTAGAACACTCTCCTGATGATCCGTTAAGTGTTATGATGTTATCTCTTGTGAGAAGATTTACACGGTAATTTGTTTTTAAGTTTAATGTATTACATTGTAATGTTAAATATTCTTTCGGTGATTGGGATATCGTTTGTATAATGTTAGAGCATCCTTAATAAAATAGATCAACATTCCAGTGCTTGCATAGAACAGGTCTCTTTATTTTTGTCCACATGAAAGCTCATGCCAACTCTCCAACAGCTATCTGCATGGTCTGTTCCTGCCGCTGTCCTGATGAGTTGTTCTGATTAATGAAACCAAGTGGATCTGATGCTGTTTGCTGCTGTCATCCCAGTGGATTGAATGTCATGACTTGTTGCAGCCCTGTTCCAGCATCCGACCACCTTGTGGAGTCCCACGGCCTAGAATCCTGCCTTATCTCTGCCCTGATCTGTTCCTGCTTTTTCTTGTACATTGCCAATGCAAGCTCGCATGCTGATAGTGGACCTCGGAACCTGAGTACCTGCAACCCTATGACCCACTGAATGTGACGCCCAAAGGATTTCGCACCAGATTCCAGCCTCATTTTGGTGGAAGGGTGTCGGCTCTCGCCTTGAGCCGATAGTCAGTCGAGGGTTCCCAAGTCACCCTCTCCTTTTCCGGGATCGGGAGGGATGTAGTGAGGCAGCCATACGTCTTTTTCCACGGGACTTTCAACCCTATTTTCGCCTTAGCCTGCGTCGCATCTTAAAGGAGCTACAAACCAACAAACAACCCTTCGTCTTGGAAGACCATCGGCCAGGACTACTACCTACCCGCGCTAAATTTACGTCGGAGCAATTGCTGAGCTTCTCAGGCAGTTGACTGAGAGCTCGTGACCTGTACACACCATTTATAAGTATCTGGCTTTTGTTGTTTCTTTTTTTATTATTGATGCTCGTTTTTTATTGTCATTGTGTCTATCATTTTGTTTAATTTAATAAATGTGTATCTTTCTGTCCATTTAGTATTTTATTAAATTCTTACACGCTACCTAAATTATAAGAATTGCTCGGCTCTAGGGCTGTGTAAAAATCGACCCTTACAGGATAATGATAACTTACGATAATGATAACTTACGATAATGATAATCTAGGATAATGATAACTTAGGATAATGATAACTTAGGATAATGATAACTTAGGATAATGATAACTTAGGATAATGATAACTTAGAATAATGATAACTTAGGAAAATGATAACTCAGGATAATGATAATTTAGCATAATGATAATGATAACTCGGGATACTGATAGCTAATGATAAAGATAAATATGATAATGATAAATAATGTGAGAAGGTAAAATAATAATAGCAAGATACGATAAAGATAAAATAAATGTTATGAAAATGAGAACAACGTATAAGATCTAATAGCAATATCAAGGTAACTTGATATGACATCTTATAATGAGCTCTAATGATAGAAAGCATAAGAACTGAATCATTATTTTACCAGCTAAAAACTGTGTTAACTGTTTTCATTATTCTAATATTATTCACAATCACATTGAAATCTAAAAAAGAAGCTTTGTGTATCGAATTAACTAATCTACTTTTAGAAAGTCTACTTTCACATTAAGCATACTAAGTATCCTTTTCATACTACACATGTTATAAAGGCAGTGTCAGGAATGGGATTCGAACCCACGCCCGGAAGTCCTGACTGCGACCTGAACGCAGCGCCTTGGACCGCTGGGTCATCCATAAAATATATATATATTATATAACATATAATAATATATAATATATATATATATATATATATATATATATATATATATATATATATATATATATATATAATATGTAAACAAACTGAACCCAAATTTTGAATTTCACAATTCCAGTAGTATGATGGTAAGATGGTTTTGATAACAATGGTTATTACAACAGTATGGTCATCATAACGAAGTATAACGTTAGTTGGTATGATGTTAGATATGGTAATATTAAAATGGAAGAAATATAACGATAAGGTAAATGTTCGTAATAATATATAATATATATATAATATATGTATAATATATATATATAATATATACATATATATAATATATATATAAATATATATATTAAAATATATAATATATAATATATATATATGTATATATTATATATATATATTATACATATATTTATATATATATTATATATTATTACGAACATTTACTTATCGTTATTATTTTCCATTTTAATATTACCATATCTAACATCATACCAACTAACGTTATACTTCGTTATGATGACCATACTGTTGTAATAACCATTATTATCAAACCATCTTACCATCATACGTACGGGAATTTGTGAAATTCAAAATTTGGGTTCAGTTTTGTTTACTATTATATATATATATATAATATATATATATATTATATATATATATATATATATATATATATATATTATATATTATTATATGTTATATAATATATATATATTTTATGGATGACCCAGCGGCCCAAAGGCGCTGCGTTCAGGTCGCAGTCAGGTCTTCCGGGCGTGGGTTCGAATCCATTCCTGACACGCCTTATAACATGTGTAGTATGAAAAGGATACTTAGTATGCTTAATGTGAAAGTAGACTTTGTAAAAGTAGATTAGTTAATTCGATACACAAAGCTTCTTTTTTAGATTTCAATGTGATTGTGAATAATATTAGAATAATGAAAACAGTTAACACAGTTTTTAGCTGGTAAAATAATGATTCAGTTCTTATGCTTTCTATCATTAGAGCTCATTATAAGATGTCATATCAAGTTACCTTGATATTGCTATTAGATCTTATACGTTGTTCTCATTTTCATAACATTTATTTTATCTTTATCGTATCTTGCTATTATTATTTTACCTTCTCACATTATTTATCATTATCATATTTATCTTTATCATTAGCTATCAGTATCCCGAGTTATCATTATCATTATGCTAAATTATCATTATCCTGAGTTATCATTTTCCTAAGTTATCATTATTCTAAGTTATCATTATCCTAGATTATCATTATCCTAAGTTATCATTATCGTAAGTTATCATTATCCTGTAAGGGTCGATTTTTACACAGCCCTAGAGCCGAGCAATTCTTATAATTTAGGTAGCGTGTAAGAATTTAATAAAATACTAAATGGACAGAAAGATACACATTTATTAAATTAAACAAAATGATAGACACAATGACAATAAAAACGAGCATCAATAATAAAAAAAGAAACAACAAAAGCCAGATACATATAAATGGTGTGTACAGGTCACGAGCTCTCAGCCAACCCCCTGAGAAGCTCAGCAATAGCTCAGACATAAATTTAGCGCGGGTAGGTAGTAGCCCCTGGCCGATGGCCCTTCCAAGACGAAGGGTTTGTTTTTTTGGGTTTGTAGCTCCTTTAAGATGCGACGCAGGCAAAGGCGAAAATAGGGTTGAAAGTCCCGTTGGAAAAAGACGTATGGCTGCCTCACTACATCCCTCCCGATCCCGGAAAGGAGAGGTGACTTGGGAACCCTCGACTGACTATCGGCTCAAGGCGAGAGCGACCCCCTTCCACCAAATGGAGGCTGGAATCTGGTGCGAAATCCTTTGGGCGTCACATTCAGTGGGTCATGGGGTTGCAGGTACTCAGGTTCCGAGGTCCACTATCAGCATGCGAGCTTGCATTGGCAATGTACAAGAAAAGCGGGAAACAGATCAGGGCAGAGATAAGGCAGGATTCTAGGCCGGGGGGACTCCACAAGGTGGTCGGATGTTTGGAACGGGGCTGCAACAAGTCATGACATTCAATCCACTGGGATGACAGCAGCAAACAGCATCAGATCCACTTGGTTTCTTTAAATCAGAACAACTCATCAGGACAGCGGCAGGAACAGACCATGCAGATAGCTGTTGGAGAGTTGGCATGAGCTTTCATGTGGACAAAAATAAAGAGACCTGTTCTATGAAAGCACTGGAATGTTATCTATTTTATTAAGGATGCTCTAACATTATACAACGATATCCCAATCACCGAAAGAATATTTAACATTACAATGTAATACTTTTAAACTTAAAACAAATTACCGTGTAAATCTTCTCAAAAGAAAAACATCATAACACTTAACGGATCATCAGGAGAGTGTTCTACAAGAACACCATCTGGACTCACTATCTCCATTCGTCTTGTGCCTCGTAGGGCAGCATATCATTACGATGAAGTCGATAAACACTGTTCTTTACCGGGTTTTCACCAGATAAGTCACAGGTCCAGGGCGCTTGTGATCCTTAAGGGACCTGTCCAGCGTGCCGTCAGACCAGTGGCTTTGAGGAGGACTTTTTCGTTAAAATTAGACTACCAACATCCAAATCAGTAGCAGGTATAGACTTCCTTGCAACGTAATCTTTGTTATATTCTCTACATTGTTACTTGCAAGTACAGCTGCATCACGTGCCTGAATTAACTTTGCAAATCTTTCATTAGCAGGTTTATTTACAGTCAATTTATTTTTTAATCCAACTGGAAAATGTATAGATTGTCCAAGCATCAAATATAATTTTTGGGTTATTTACCGACCTGTTAACTGAAGAATTGATAGCAAACCTAACATGAGGTATCATCGTGTCCCATGGGCGAGGATTCTTCTCAGTTAGTGCATATAAAGTATCTTTAACTATTCTGTTATCCTTTCACAAAAACCCATTACTTTCTGGATGATAAGGGGTTTTGAAAATTTTTATCTTAGTTTTCCAGCAGCTTACAAACAGCTCTGAGAAGAGAATTAGAAAATTCAGTGCCATTATCACATATGAAAGCTTGTGGTGGACCAAAAAATTGAAATGAAATCATTAATCAAAGCATTTGTGGACAGTTACGGCTTGTTTATCTTTAAGAGGTACAAGCTGAGTAAAACGTGATAACTGATCTACAATCACCAAGACTACTTGAAATCATTGTCCGACTTTGGAAATTCAACGAGATCCATGCTGACACGCTCGAGGATGCTTAATGAAAGTGGAGCATCTGCTAATGTCGCTCTATGCCTTTGTTGAGCTTTACGCTTTTTACAGGTCAACACTTACTTACATAATTCCTAGTATAACTAAGTGCACAAGGAAAATAATACAATTCCGGGATTTTCCCATATGTACGATAGGTCCCAGGATGACCAGCAATCTTACTATTATGAGCAATGTCCGGGGCATGTAATCTCCATTTCAAAGGAATACATACTGACTTACCAAACTAGAAGCCTTATCTTTGACGTGATTGAACTCCATCTATCAAGTCAAACTCGTCCAATCTTGCAGGTTAATTTCCGCTTAGGGAATGTTTCGCCCTTTCAAGAAATCTATGTTTTTCTTTGTAAAGTGGTCTTCAACCTGAAATGCACGAAATACTTTGGGATCTAAGGTGGTCAAATCTAGAGGTGTTATTGGATTAATCTGCCTAGATAAGAGATCTGGTACATGATTACTTGCCCCTTCTTATAGAAGACTTTACAATCATAACTCATTATTTCATGACTCCAGCGGGTCATTCTAGCAGATTTAGTTGGACGTTTAAAAATATAGACTAATGGCTTATGATCCGTATAGACATGAAATTTATGGCCATAAACATATGGATAAAAGGGCTTTAATAGCTTCAACAACAGCTAAAGCCTCCAACTGGGTCGCTAAATAACGAATCTCTGCACCTCTAAGTTTGCGACTGTAATAAGAAACTGGGTGAGGTTGTTCACCATGCTTTTGGATCAAAAAAGCACCAATGGCTCGCTGATTTGCATCTGTATGGATTTCGAACAGCAAGTCGAAATTAGGACGTTTCAAGAGAGGAGCAGTAACTAATGCTTCCTTCAAACTAACTAAAGCCCTTTCATGTTCTGGCTTCCATACAAACTTGGCATTCTTCTTAGTTAAATCAAAAAAGTGAAGCAGTTATTTTTAGAGTGATCTTTGATATTTCTGCGGAAATATCCAGCAGCACCCATAATCCTTCTCACCTGCTGTGAGTTGGTGGGTTTTAGGAGGTCACATATGGCCTTCATTTTACCAGGGTCGGGCTGTACACCTGCAGCAGAAATGAGGAATCCTAAAAATTTAAGTTCTGGGCAAGCAATCTCACTTTTTGCCATGTTTAATTTAAAGCCTGCATGAGACAAAATAGTAAGGGTTTTTCATCCAGATGATCAAGATGTTCTGAAAAGTTTTTACTATAGATAATGATATCATCTAGATAACAAAGTGTATGACGTCCAAAAAACTGGACTCAAGACCAAGTTAGCTAGCCTCTGATAAGTGCTTGGACGGACTTTAAACCAAATGGCATTCGAATCCATTGAAAAACGTTCTGTCCATCCGAAAATGCCGTTTTAGGGCGATCTGCTCATTAACCCTATAGTCCAGTACGCTGCTCTAGAGTCTAGAGTAGAAAGAAATGTGCTTCTCCGAGACTGTCAATAGTTTTTTTTCTATCCTGGGAATTGGATATTATCTCCTATTGGGAACATTATCAAATGCCTGTATCAACACAAAACGATGAGACCCATCCTTTTTTACCACTAGAACCACATTACTAAGCATGGACTCATTGAGGTTTTTAATTTTCTCCTGCTTTAAGCATTGCTGACACTCAGACTTAATAAAGTCTTTGGCCGACTGTGGAAGACGCACTGTCTAGAACAAATAGGCGCTGCATCACCCGTAGGTATGCAATCCACAATACCCTTGGCTTTACCAATATCATTTTATCACCATCAAATAAACCCTTGTGCTTCTGTAGAATAGGCAAGACCTTACTCTTTTGTTCTTTTGTTAAATGTTCTAAATCTGGAAGATTTGCTTGGGTTACTACCTCAGAATTACATGAAGAGGCAATACCTATCATTGCTATTTTACTTGGGTCAGAGTTAGAAACTTCTTCCACTTTTGCTAGTAGCTTACCATTTTTGGGGCTTTAAATTTTGCGAGGTAAAGTATTAACTCCCATATGTAAACTTTCCTATTCTGTACACTTGCAACTGAATGAGGAATCGATAGATCATGCAAATGACCCTCTATGTATACATCCCCATCAGGAATACCACGATTTACTGAACATAAAATAACTTAGCACTCATTGGAGGAATACTACATTTTTTGAGAACTCTAGCACACAGAACTGGTTTTTTGAAAAAGGGGGGTTATATCAAGATCAAAGTCCCTTACTGTTGCCTTGCAAAAGGACACTTTAGAAATTCCTGGATGATCTGTATAGGTTACAGGTACTCTAATTGAATCAAGAGAAAGATAAGTCTGTCCGGGCTGATGTGAATGAACCAAGCTGAATTCAAATCTACGCAGTAGATCAAAGCCCAATTAATAAGGAACCCCGGGAAAAACACAGTTTTCATCACTCAACTAATCTGTGTGTTAGGCTAAGTCCCGGAGCAAAAAAAATCTCAAAACCCTTTCTTCTAACATCAAGCAAGTCACCAGAAGCACTAAAAAGTGACCTGGCTCCTTTGGAACGTGAGATAATGCTTAGAGACTTCAATGCCGAACCTTCAACAAGGATGCAGAAGATCCAGTGTCAATGAATGCAGGCAATTCCTGACCATTAATACAAACTTTTATTAAAGGTCGACCCACTAAATTCTTTCAGACACTAAGCATAAATCCATCTCCCTTTTACATTTAGCCAACAGATTACAGGGAGTTTTAACACTGCTGGCCTTCCCGAAAGGGCACAGCATTCTGAACAAACCCGTAGATTGTTCCTTTTTATGCGGCTGCTGTAATCCAGGACATCGAGATCTTAGATGACCTGCTGTAAACATCGCCAACAAACATTAGACAGAGCTTACCTCTGCAATCTTTTGTGAGGTGTCCTTTGGAGCGGTGGAAAGCGCAGTACGGCTCACTATTTGCAGTTAGTAGACTCGAATTGACAGACGACACACCCCAGAATAGTCTCCTTTCCCTCAAATTTAAAAAGCAAATTTTTCTGCAGTGCCAAATACGTTCCGTATTCGTGACGAGTTGTGTCAAAGGACCATCTTCACCTGAAACAACCAAGGCTCGTAATCTTTCTGGTAAACCTTGAAGAAAAAGTCTTTTTACAGTTAGTGTTACATCCCCAATTTCATTAGGAAGTCCTTGCACCCGAAAGAACTGCTGCTTCAAGTTCATATGAAATCTTTAGGCGACTGTCCTTTCTTAAGTCTAATAGATCTATCCTTCTAAAGAAATCCCCTGAACTTCTTACACTACCAAATTTGTCCCTTAAAGCCCTTCTAAATTCATTCCAAGTAGCAAATTGTGCAAACTGACCACTATTAACAATAGTTTCTGCATGACCTTGACAATGTATTTTTGCAACTTTAATCCTTGTTTCATCATGTCCCTCTGGAATGACCATTTCAAACTTACGAAATCCATTGTTCAAATTCATCCTGTCGTTTCATGGGATCATTGAGTGAACATTTTGCTTCAAATATTGGTATTTGTTGCTTGGCAATTTTAAAACTTATCGGCATCACGTTACTACCATTATTATACTCATTAATACCGGAAGTTACACTAGATCTTGGTGCTGCAAGAGGAGTTGGTCTCACAGAGGAAGGATTAGGACACGAGGATTGAGGAAACTGGGTACGAGGTGTTGGTATAGGTCTATGGTTAACTGGGGTTTCTGGTTCGAAGACTGGTTTAGATAATGGTGTAAGTATAGGTCTATCGTCATGGACCTTAGCGTTTGCACGTGCTGACTATGACTGCAAGAAACTGGCACGGACAATTGTTCATTACTAGAGGTCTGAACATTCATACCTTGTAGCAAAAACCATTAGTTGGCTACTAAGTGGTTGCATACATGCTTTCAATCTTATCTAATTTAGATGAGAGAACAAGATTATCCTTGATCATTTTATTCTGTTGACTTAGTACACTCGCAGTTACTGTAGAAGGAATATTTCCTTGAGGCTGATTTACATTTCCTTCGTTATCATCGGGAGGAGTTAATGGACCAACAGCATGAGCTGGTGCTTTAGATTTTGGTCTAACTGAAGGATCTCTTAATCCACGAGGAAGAGCATAAGCTTGCTCATGGTCTGCTATTGAATGTGGATTTGGGGAAGTTAGATCAGAAAAATTATGTTCATTAAACATTTTAAGATACCCAACTCTAAGGAGTCTTCAAAAATGAACAAAATACCTAATACTTTCCTAACACGTCTGTGCTTTTCTAAAGAAAAACAAACCAAAATGAATACTGGTATTAGTGGCAATTACTTGATAAATAAATCTGTTACAAAAAAAAAAAAATCTTTACTCACCAGTGTTCAGTGTTGGTATGGTTATCTTACTCAGAGCAAAAAATTGTTACAATCTTCGCTGTATGTCCCCGAGCACAAAAAACAGGCAAAAACTGCAACATCAGCATCAACAAATATAGGACAGGCTGAAAAAACAATCTGTCATTAGAATAAATGTATAAAATCGTGAGGGCAGCGGTATAGCGTACACTGAGAATTTGAAAAAAAAAAAAATCAGTCCTATGTACATTTACCGGGCTGAGTAAAGCTCACTTCTGGGCCCGACATCCATTCCAAAATAAAAACACGTAACAATCAATTATTCCTGGGCTTAAACGCCGATACAACTAAGGACGTCTGTAGCGACTGATGAATATGAATAAAATAAAATTACCCGCAATATGAAGTACAACAGAGCGAAGATCAAGAAATCAAGTTTAGGTACTTATAATACACATTGCACCTTATATGACGTTACTGCGATATTTGTATTATCAAAAAAAAAAAAACATTGATTCATCAACAGACTAAACAAGCAGTAAGCAAGTCTTAAATTTCTTAAAATCCTTTCCAAACATGTGAAAAGCACAGAAAAAAAAATCTGAAATAGACATTTATAAACGCAAAGGCTGGTTTCGGTTATACACAATATTTTTTTGCAAAAAAGAATTGTACATAAATATCCCGGGCTGCCCCACCAAAGTAAGTGGTCGATTTTTACACAGCCCTAGAGCCCAGCAATTCTTATAATTTAGGTAGCGTGTAAATTTAATAAAATACTAAATGGACAGAAAGATACACATTTATTAAATTAAACAAAATGATAGACACAATGACAATAAAAAACGAGCATCAATGATAAAAAAAGAAACAACAAAAGCCAGATACTTATAAATGGTGTGTACAGGTCACGAGCTCTCAGCCATTCCTAGAAGCTCACCAATTGCTCCGACGTAAATTTAGCGCGGTAGGTAGTATCCTGGCCCATGGTCTTCCAAGACGAAGGGGTTTTTTGCTGGTTTGTAGCTCCTTTAAGATGCGATGCAGGCTAAGGCGAAAATAGGGTTGAAAGTCCTGTGGTAAAAGACGTAAAGGCGCCTCCACAATCCTACAACTAAGTAGGTCAGTGTCTAAATGCCAATTCACAAAAAAAAAATATTGTTTTGAACAATAATTAAATTTTGGGGCAAAACAAGTACAACAAAACAATTGAAAATTTAAAGGGTACATTAGAAAAACATGACAATAAAAAAAATGATAATAATGATGATGTTCACATCATCATGGTAATGATGTTCATTTATCATCATGATAACAATTTTTTCATCTTCATCATGATATGATGCTGTTCATCTTCGTCTGATGGTATTGATGCGTTCATTGTCATCTAATCATGGAGCTGAAAATCAATGATAAGGATGATGTAATGATTTCATAATAATTATGAAATAATAATTATCAAATAAATGATAATAATGATAATCCTAAAAATAATAAAGTAAAATAATAATTAAATAACGATAACTGATATAGTTAAATGATGGAATAATTTTAGGATAATATGATGTATTCTGATAACGATGATAACGATGATAAGATGATATGATAAATGATGATAATGTGATATTGATGATAATGGATGATAATGACCATAATGATAATGACAATAATGATAATCGAATATGATATGACAAATAATGATAATGTGACAATAATAAATATGGTCATGATACTGACAATGATGATAATGATATGACAAAATGACAATAATGATAATGATAATCATTATCCTACTTATCAAATTTTAAAAATTATCCTTTTTCCTATTTGTCATCTTAAGTTAACATTATCCTAAGTTATAATTTCATTATTTATCAGTATCATTATTATATTTATCATCATCTTATTTTTCATTATCCATGTATTTTGCATTAATTATTTTTCTTTATCATTATTTTCATTATCATTAGTTCTGTATCATTATTTCATCTTATCATTAGTTATCATTTAATCAAAATTAAAAAATTTGGGTTCAGTTTCTTCACATGAACAGTCAGGAGGGCCGAGCGGTCCAAGGCGCTGCGTCAGGTCGCAGTCCGGTCTTCCGGCGTGGTCGAATCCACTCCTGACACTGCCTTTATAAAATGTGTGGGTATCAAAAGGATGCTTAGCATCCTTAATGTGAATGTAGACTTTTGCGAAAGGTGATTAGTTAATCTGATACGAAGTCTTAATACCATTTCAGCGTTTACTATGAATAATTCTGATCCATTAATATATCAACACATTTTTATATCTTTAAACAATAGCAAGATTTAATTCTTAATAACTTTCTATCATTAGTGATCATTATATGTACATTATTTATCATTAGATTATTATCATTAGCATTATTTTCTTAGCATTATTTATCATTAGCATTATGATCATTTAGCATTATTTATCATTAGCATTATTTAGCCTTAGCATTTATTTTAATCATTTTCATGTTTAATTATCAGCATTTATCATAGCCTTAATTTTTACTATTTATGATTATCGCTATTTATCATTATCATAATTTACCATTATCATAAGTTACCAGTTATTTATCCTGATCATTATATATCATGATCATTATTTATCATGACCATTAGTTATCATGATCATTAGTTTATCATGATCATTCGTTTATCATGATCATTAGTTTTATCATGATCATTATTTATCATGATTCATTAGTTTTTATCATGATCATTTAGTTTATCATGATCATTAGTTGTCATGAGCATTAGTTAGCATGAATATTGGTTGTCATGATCCTTAGTTGCATGATCATTGTTACCATGATCATTAATTTGTCCGTGATCTTATTTATCATGATCATGAGTTATCATGATTATTACTCATCATATCATTAGTGATATCATGATCATTACTCACCATATTCATTTAGTTATCATGATCATTAGCTACCATGATCATTAGGTATTAATATCAAAGTGATCAGATCTTTAGTTATCATGATCATTATTATCATTTCTTCTCAGCTTGATGTGAAATAGTATTACGGTTTATACATTATTGTTTTCTGTTTGAACTCTTCTGTTCCGAGTGCCGTCAGGTGAAACCAATTGCTTCTCTTGACCTCTCTTTTACAACTTCGTCCCTCTAATCGACTTCATATATAAGATCAGGTCTCTTGTTGGTAATGCATAGTTCTGATCTAACTCATACATCAACTAGCCAATGTGATATTCAACGCAAACAGCGTTTGGTCTTCAGACTTGCCGCTGAGCAGTGTCAACATGAGTTGTCTGATGTCACTATCACAAGCACCTCGAATAAACTTCTCACTGCGCATTTAACCGTCATCAAATTTCGATGTTCACCTGCTAACTAGCATCACGACCACCACATGTGAACCCTTTAACTGTTACTCACACAGAACTGTTTTTTGAATATGAAGGCTCCACAGCTGTCTTACGCAATTCACTACGTTACGGATTTGAAGATCATGAGAATAATAGGGCATATACTCCGAACCATCTATCAGCTAGAAGGAAACCTCACCTCACCTATTCGGCTACCCAACTTGAATACCACTGACGCAACTTGATGGACATAACATCTACTACTGTGTCTATCATTCCCTTACCGATCACGTTTTCTTCCTCATTATAAAACGGTATCACTGACCCCAAGCTGATGTGTTCACTTCCTGATCTACCTACCAGTATTTGTTACCAGAACCTTGACGATGCCGGCCATCCACAAGACAGAATATATCAGGAAACTGTTAATTACGTAGCAACATCTACGTATATAACTGTTTAAGTAGAGAAATGTGAATAAAGTCATTTTCATACAAATTATCTATCATTTACACATTACTTTGCGTCCACACACTACCGATATACTGTACGTCCGCAATCCTTTTCATCAAATCATGTCCAGTTTAATCATCTTCATAATTGATATACATGGTATCATGCTCCCATATCATAATTATTATTACTTATTGAATATTGTTTCAAGTGCTATCCAAGATTATTATCGGATGGCGTCATTTTATTGTGATTATTTTATCTCTGTCATTTATCGCTTTCGTTATTATGATACACATTTACTTCTTTTTATTATGACAATATATATTACTTCTTATTATTGATATATATTACTTCATTATTATTATGCTACATATTGCTTTTATTGATTATTATAATATTGTTACTTCAGTATTACTATGATACTTGCTTCATATTATTATAATATATTGCTACGCCAGTGGGGCCCTTTTGTCTCTGTGCGAACATGTGTTAACATTAAATAGGATGACCTGGGCATGTGTTCAACATGAAGGGACCTGGCAAACATGACGCAGCTGGCTGTGAGCGAGGAGCGGAGGACAAGCCGGGAGACGCCGTTGGGTGTTTGCTCCTGTGAAACGCTCGTGTGTGCCCTTGTGATCTGCTGATAAACCTGGGTGTTTGCCCTGTTATAATCTTATTGTGGCTGTGTGACATGCCTGTTCCCCCCTGTATTGATGCCTATAAAAAGTGTACTGTAATACTGTGTAAATAAGGAAATACTGTCATTTTGTGTTTACTTCGTGCCCTCCCGCACTTGGCATTTCCCTCTCCTGGTGGTTCTGGGACGCTTTGTGGTGTTCGGTGCTCTTGGATCTTGTTCAGTGTTCACGACCCTGTATATAACAGCCGTCTGCCTAGCCTTGCCTTGTGTTGTGGCAAGAGACGAGGCGACCGGGCTTAACAATTTTGTCCAGGATGGGATTTGTGATATTTACATGAGAGCGCCGATTTATCATGTTCTCCAAAGATGGCGGCAGCCATGAGGGAGAGGAGGCTATGACTGAGGCAGGCTCGAGTGAGGTGAAGCCGAGCCAGATGGACCTGATCACTGCCATGCTGGCCGGTATGAGGGAGGAAATGGCACAAAGAGCAGAAGACCAGGCACAGAGGGCACACGAGCAGGCGCACCATCTCGTCGAGATGCAGGCAAGGAAGGCAGAGGAACAGTTCTGCCGACTTGTTGAGGTGCTACAGAGCAATCTTGCATCTGTGAAGATGGAAACTCAGCAGTACACCGACAAGGCCTGCAAGAGCATGAAGAGTGAACTGATGGAGGAGGTGCAGACTCTGAAGGGCGAGGTTCAGGACCTGAGGGAGGAAGTGAAGGCGGAAAGGCGGCGTCATGAGGTAGGAACGTTGCAAGCAGAGAAGGCAGACGAGGTTCTGGCAACAGATGCCAGAGTGTTAGGTTTACTGGGGTCTGCCTGGGGTCCGTGGCAGGAAACCCCCGGGCCTCGCAGCGTCGTGTCGGAGGCAGTGGTCGCTGCAGAAGGCTGGGGACCCATCGGAACCGCTCCCTTGGATATAGGTGGCGGCAAACTCGGACCCGGTCAACCCGCCTCGTTGCCTCCCTCCCCCCCTTCCTCCCCCCCGGGCGTGTTAGTTCACGGCACGCGTTCTCCACCCTGCAGCCCCTCGGCCTCCAGACATTCTGTGAGGCGTAAGCCAGCTGAGTACGACGGGAAGGTGGCCTGGGAGGCATATGTCGCCCAATTTGAAATGCTGGCATCTGCCCAGGGCTGGAGCCAGGAAGAGAAGGCCCTGCAGCTGGTAACAGCGCTAAGGGGCCCCACGGTGAAAGTGTTGGGGCATCTGCCGCCATCCCAACATGCCTCTTACACCAGCGTGGCGGAGGCTTTGAAACGCCGTTTCGGGCACCACCACCAGGCCGAGGTATATCGGGCCCGCTTGAAGAAGCAGACACGTGAGCGTGGCGAGACACTGTCCCAGCTGGCGCAGGATGTGGAGGCACTGGTAAGGAGGTCGTACCCTGCGGCTGCGGAAGAGATGATCGTGGTCCTGGCCCGCGATTTCTTTGTTGACGCTTTGCAGGACCAGCAGCTGCAAATCTACGTCAAGCAGGCACACCCTGAGGACCTGCAGGTGGCGCTGGCGAGGGCCTTGGAGTTCGAGGCCTTCCTGAAGGCAACCAGTGGCCTAGGGCCAGCTGCTCAGCCCCGCCATGACTTCCGGGGCCGGAAGGCTAAAGTGGAGAAGATAGCATTGAGGAAGGTGAGCCCGAGCACTTTTCAAGGCTTGTGTTGGGGCTGTGGTAAGGAAGGGCACAGATGTAGTCGGTGTTGGAGGGAGCGGAGAACACATCCTCTCAACCAGACGGATTCTGATGCCTTCCAGCAGTGCTGCAAGGACTGTGGCAGGTATGGTCAGCATCCGAGTGCATGTCCTAAGGCTAAGGAAGTGGTACAGGAGGAAAACTCGGACAGGCTGGAGAAGGGGGCCGAAACCCAGCCGTCCTCGGTTCCCGGGCCCCGACTTGGGTAAGCTGCCGTCGAACCAGCACGATGCAGGTGGAGGGCTCAGTAGATGGGAAGCCATGCCTGCTGACAGTGGACACTGGGGCTGAGAAGACCCTAGTGCGGCCTGATATGTTGGCCACTATGCGACTTCCAGACGCACCACAGAGACTTTGTGGTGTCACGGGGCATTGTGTGCAGCTCAAGGGGCCAGTGGAGGCTCGTATTGGCGAGGGCAGCACGGTGCAGCGGCTGCCGGTGTATGTGGCCGATCTGGACGAGCACTGCTTGCTGGGCCTTGACTACCTGACGCAGAGTAAGGCGTGTGTCGACCTTGGACGGAAGCTGGTGAGGGTGCACGGTGAAGATGTGCCCTTGCTTCCAGAGGTTGGCTGTGCAGAGGTAGTTACGGCTGAGCGACTGCACCTTGCCCCCAGGACAGAGTCTAGAATCCGGTGTCGACTGTCAAGAGTGATACGTGGAGTAGAGGGCCTCGTGGAGCCCATCCAAAACCTGCAGCTGGCTGATGGCATAGCGGTTGGGCGGAGCCTTGTTGGACCAGGGGAGGGGTTAGTTACAGTGTTGGTAGCCAACTTCTCCGATAAGGCCCAGAAGGTGCCAGCTGGTGCAAAGCTGGGCACTTGTGAGGAAGTGGAGCGTCCAGAAGAGTCGTCGGGGAGCGAGGAGTTGGTTGGTGTGGGGCCGTTGCCTGACTTCCTCGAGGACTTGGCGCACCGGCTGTGGCGTTACCATGGGCCAGGAAGCTACTCCTGGGGCCATGGTGAAAAAGAAGATGACGCTAGCCCCAGTAGCGGCGATAAGGACGTGGCAGACGCTGACCGAGATGAGGACGAGCATTTGGACTGTGAGGGCGATGCAACAGACGTCAATGGTGACCATGAGCCAGGTCTTGGGGCAGGAGATACCCCTCTGGGTGCCACTGCCAATCTACCGCCGCCCACACCTCCTCCAGAGCGACCCCAGCGAGAGCGAAGAAAGCCGGCTGGATGAAAGATTTTTGTGTTTCTGAGACTAATTTTCAATTACGGTTACTTTAGTTTGAAAGAATTTTGTTTGTTCTTGAGGACTAATTTTATTTAAATTTTCTGTAGTTTGTTTCAGGTTTAGGTATGTCAGAGCAGACGGGTCGTCTACTTGATAGGGGGGGATAGTGCTACGCCAGTGGGTCTTTGTCTCTGTGCGAAACATGTGTTAACATGAAAAGGATGACCTGGGCATGTGTTAACATGAAGGGACCTGGGCAAACATGACGCAGCTGGCTGTGAGCGGAGGAACAAGCCGGGAGACGCAGTTGGGTGCTGCTCCTGTGAAGACCTCGTGTGTGCCCTTGTGATCTGATATAAAACTGGTGTTGCCCTGTTATAAGCTGTATTGTGCTGTGTGACATGCTGGTTTCCCCCCTGTATTGTGCCTATAGAAAAGTGTACGGGTAAATAACTTGTGTAAATAAAGGAAAGACTGTCATTTTGTGTTTACTTCGTGCCCTGCCTCGCCACTTGGCGTTTCCTCTCCTGGTGTTCTGGGACGCTGTGGTGTTCGGTGCCTCTTGGAGCTGTTCAGTGTTCACGACCCTGTATATAACACGCCGTCTGCCTAGCCTGCCTTGTGTTGGTGGCAGAGAGACGAGGCGACCGGCGTAACAATATATTACTTCATTATTATTATGATAAACATTTCTTCATTATCCTTATGAACATCTTCATTACTATGATGGTGATAAAATTCAACATTACCATGACTTATTATTAGATTTGATAATTTATCATTTACATTTACATCATTAACATTATTTATCAATTAATTTATGATTAACATTATTTATCAATTTATTTATTATTAACTTTATTTGTCATTAACATAATTTATCATTAACATAATTTATCATTAACATAATTTATCATTAACAGCATTTAGCATTAACAGCATTTAGCATTAACAGCATTTAGCATTAACAGCATTTAGCATTAACAGCATTTAGCATTAACAGCATTTAGCATTAACAGCATTTAGCATTAACAGCATTTAGCATTAAAATTATTTATCAATTTATTCATCATTAACATTATTTATCATTTATTTAACATTAACATTATTTATCCTTTTATTAATCATCAATATTATTTATCATTTTATTAATCATCAACATTATTTATCAATGTATTTATCATTAACATTAATTTATTAATTTAGTTATCATTAACGTTATCTATCAGATCATTTATCATTATCATTATTTATCAATGTATTTATCATCAACATTATTTATCAAATTATTTGTTATAAATATCTATGTATCATTAACACTCAATTTATTTATCTTTAACATTATCTATCAATTTATTTATCATCGACATTATTTATGTATTGTTGACACTATCTTTCAATTTACTTTTTCTTTAACATTACTTATCAATTTATTTATCATCCCAAAATCATTTTAATGTCTTATCGGCTTTATTGTCAAAGTAATGTTCCTGCTTATTACTTTGTCGTTATTTCTGTCAGGGTCTCGTGTTCCCAATGCATTCAGGATGAAAGCAGTTACATCTCTTTCACCTCTCTTCTTTATCAATACCACTATTTATCTTATTATTTATAATTAGCACTATTCATCTTATTATTTATGATTACCACTATTTATCTTATTATTTAAAACTAGAAATGTTTATCATATTATTCATAATTACAAATATTAATCAATTTATTTATCATTAACATTTATTATCAATTTATTTACTATTAACATAATTTATCAATTCAATTACTATTAACATTATTTATCAATTCATTTACCATTAAAATAATTCATCACTTTAGATGTCATTAACATTATTCATCATTTTATTTATTATTAACATTGTTTATTATTAACATTATTTATCGTATACATTATTTATGAATTAATTCATTATTTATCATTAACAGTATTTATCAATTTAGTTACCATAAGTATTATTTATAATTTTATTTCTCATTTATCATATTATCTATAATTATCATTATTCATCAATTTATTTATCATAAACATTATTTATCAATTTATTTATCATTAACATTATTAATTTATTTATCATTAACATTAATTAATTTATTTATTTATCATTAATATTAATTAATTTATTTATTTATTATTAATTTATTTTTATCATTAACATTATTCATCAATATACTGATCGGAAACTTTATTTATCAACTTACTTATCATTATCATTATTTATCAATTTATTTATCATCAACATTATTTATCTTGAACATTATCTATCACTTTATTCATCATTGACGTCATTTATCACTTTATTCATCATTAACATCATTTAATTATTTAACATTATCTCTTAGTTTATTTATCTTTAACATTATCTATCACTTTATTCAGCATTAACATCATCTATCAATCTAGTTATCATTTACAAAATTATTTCAATGTCTTTTCGGCTTTAGTGTGAAAGTACTGTTCCTGCTATTATTTTGTTATTACTTTTGTCAAGGTCTCGTGTTCCGAGTGCCTTCAAGATGAAAGTAGTGGCATCTCTTTGACCTCTCTTCATCGGCCGCGTCCCTCTAATCGGCTTCATATATAAGATCAGATCTCGTGTTGGAAAAGAATAGTTCACTGGAACATCTAACATCAACAACCAATATGAGTTTCAACGCAACAGCTTTCATTGTCTGGGCTACCCTTCTCTTGCTTCGAGCAACGAATTGGCTTCAGCCAGAACTGGCCCCTCAAACAGTGTCAAGAGGAGTTTTCTGCAGTCACTCTCACAAGCACTCGACTAGAATTCAGCACCACTCTCTTTACCGTCGCCAATCTGGATTTTAAACCTGCATATGTTACCGTCACGACCACCAAATGCGAACCCTTTACCGTTACTCACACAGAAACGGTTTCCGAACATCAGGCTCCACATTTGGCTTATACAACGCATTACGTTACGGAGCTGAACATCATCGAGAAGAATAGGGCATACACTCGAACCATTTATCAGCCTCAAACCATCACCATCACTTATTCGGCTACCCAACTTAAAGACCAGCTGACGCAACTTGAATGGACAACTACATCTATGACTGTGTCTACCATCTCCTTAATGGAGACGGTTTCTTCCTCCATTACAGAGACGGTATCACTGACCCAAGCTGATGTGTTCACTTCCCTGATCTACGTCCCAGTCTTTGTTACTAGAACCATGACGAACGCCTGGCCAATCCACAAGACTGTTTACCAGACAGAATTTATCAAGGAGACTGTTAATTACGTAGCAACGGCTGTCGAAACATCTACGGTATATAACTGTTAAGTAGAGAAATATGAATAAAGTCATTTCCATACCAAATTATCTATCAGTTATCACAATCCTCCAATTCCTTAAACTGATATTATATATATATATATATATATATATATATATATAATATAATATAATATAATATAGATATATTATATATATTATATATATATATATTATATATGTATTATATATATATATGTATATATATATGTATCATATATACATATATATATATATATATATATTGTTACGCCGGTCGCCTCGTCTCTCTGCCACCAACACAAGGCAGGCTAGGCAGACGGCGTGTTATATACAGGGTCGTGAACACTGAACAGCTCCAAGAGGCACCGAACACCACAGCGTCCCAGAACACCAGGAGAGGAAACGCCAAGTGACGAGGCAGGGCACGAAGTAAACACAAAATGACAGTCTTTCCTTTATTTACACAAGTTATTTACCCGTACACTTTTCTATAGGCACAATACAGGGGGAAACCAGCATGTCACACTGCACGATACAGCTTATAACAGGGCAACACAAAGTTACATCAGGTCACAAGAGCACAAACGAGGACCAGCACCCAACCGCGTCTCTCGGCTTGTTCCTCCGCTCCTCCGCTCACAGCCAGCTGCGTCATGTTTGGCCAGGTCCCTTCATGTTAACACATTAATATATAATATATATATATATATATTATATATATATATATTATTATATATATATATATATATATATTATTATATATTATATATATATATTATTATATATTATATATATTATATATATAATATATATATAATATATATATATAATATATATATATATATAATATATATTTATATATATTATATATTATATGTGTTAACATGAAGGGACCTGGCCAAACATGACGCAGCTGGCTGTGAGCGGAGGAGCGGAGGAACAAGCCGAGAGACGCGGTTGGGTGCTGGTCCTCGTTTGTGCTCTTGTGACCTGATGTAACTTTGTGTTGCCCTGTTATAAGCTGTATCGTGCAGTGTGACATGCTGGTTTCCCCCTGTATTGTGCCTATAGAAAAGTGTACGGGTAAATAACTTGTGTAAATAAAGGAAAGACTGTCATTTTGTGTTTACTTCGTGCCCTGCCTCGTCACTTGGCGTTTCCTCTCCTGGTGTTCTGGGACGCTGTGGTGTTCGGTGCCTCTTGGAGCTGTTCAGTGTTCACGACCCTGTATATAACACGCCGTCTGCCTAGCCTGCCTTGTGTTGGTGGCAGAGAGACGAGGCGACCGGCGTAACAATATATATATATATATATATATGTATATATGATACATATATATATACATATATATATATAATACATATATAATATATATATATATAATACATATAATATATCTATATTATATATATATATATATATATATATATATATATATATATATATATATATATATATATATATCAGTTTAAGGAATTGGAGGATTGTGATAACTGATAGATAATTTGGTATGGAAATGACTTTATTCATATTTCTCTACTTAACAGTTATATACCGTAGATGTTTCGACAGCCGTTGCTACGTAATTAACAGTCTCCTTGATAAATTCTGTCTGGTAAACAGTCTTGTGGATTGGCCAGGCGTTCGTCATGGTTCTAGTAACAAAGACTGGGACGTAGATCAGGGAAGTGAACACATCAGCTTGGGTCAGTGATACCGTCTCTGTAATGGAGGAAGAAACCGTCTCCATTAAGGAGATGGTAGACACAGTCATAGATGTAGTTGTCCATTCAAGTTGCGTCAGCTGGTCTTTAAGTTGGGTAGCCGAATAAGTGATGGTGATGGTTTGAGGCTGATAAATGGTTCGTGTGTATGCCCTATTCTTCTCGATGATGTTCAGCTCCGTAACGTAATGCGTTGTATAAGCCAAATGTGGAGCCTGATGTTCGGAAACCGTTTCTGTGTGAGTAACGGTAAAGGGTTCGCATTTGGTGGTCGTGACGATAACATATGCAGGTTTAAAATCCAGATTGGCGACGGTAAAGAGAGTGGTGCTGAATTCTAGTCGAGTGCTTGTGAGAGTGACTGCAGAAAACTCCTCTTGACACTGTTTGAGGGGCCAGTCTGGCTGAAGCCCATTAGTTGCTCGAAGCAAGAGAAGGGTAGCCCAGACAATGAAAGCTGTTGCGTTGAAACTCATATTGGTTGTTGATGTTAGATGTTCCAGTGAACTATGCTTTTCCAACACGAGATCTGATCTTATATATGAAGCCGATTAGAGGGACGCGGCCGATGAAGAGAGGTCAAAGAGATGCCACTACTTTCATCTTGAAGGCACTCGGAACACGAGACCTTGACAAAAGTAATAACAAAATAATAGCAGGAACAGTACTTTCACACTAAAGCCGAAAAGACATTGAAATAATTTTGTAAATGATAACTAGATTGATAGATGATGTTAATGCTGAATAAAGTGATAGATAATGTTAAAGATAAATAAACTAAGAGATAATGTTAAATAATTAAATGATGTTAATGATGAATAAAGTGATAAATGACGTCAATGATGAATAAAGTGATAGATAATGTTCAAGATAAATAATGTTGATGATAAATAAATTGATAAATAAGTTAATAAAGTTGATAGTATATTGATGAATAATGTTAATGATAATAAATAAATTAATAATAAATAAATAAATTAATTAATATTAATGATAAATAAATAAATAAATTAATATTAATGATAAATAAATTAATAATATTAATGATAAATAAATTGATAATATTAAAGATAAATTAAATGATAGACAATGTTAATGATAAATGAAATGATAAATATTGTTGATGATAAATTAATTGATAAATAATGTTAATGATAAATAAATTGTTAATAATGTTAACGATAAATAAATTGATATATAATGTAAATGATAAGTGAACTTGTAAATAATGTTTATGATAAATAAATTGATGAATAATGATAATTATAGATAATATGATAAATGAGAAATAAA
The DNA here is from genome assembly GCF_015228065.2 of Penaeus monodon. Classification (NCBI taxonomy): domain Eukaryota; kingdom Metazoa; phylum Arthropoda; class Malacostraca; order Decapoda; family Penaeidae; genus Penaeus; species Penaeus monodon. The sequence continues at coordinate 29,833,147 of NC_051426.1, forward strand.
ATTATAAATAATACTTATGGTAACTAAATTGATAAATACTGTTAATGATAAATAATGAATTAATTCATAAATAATGTATACGATAAATAATGTTAATAATAAAAATGTTAATAATAAATAAAATGATGAATAATGTTAATGACATCTAAAGTGATGAATTATTTTAATGGTAAATGAATTGATAAATAATGTTAATAGTAATTGAATTGATAAATTATGTTATAGTAAATAATTGATAATAAATGTTAATGATAAATAAATTGATTAATATTTGTAATTATGAATAATATGATAAACATTTCTAGTTTTAAATAATAAGATAAATAGTGGTAATCATAAATAATAAGATGAATAGTGCTAATTATAAATAATAAGATAAATAGTGGTATTGATAAAGAAGAGAGGTGAAAGAGATGTAACTGCTTTCATCCTGAATGCATTGGGAACACGAGACCCTGACAGAAATAACGACAAAGTAATAAGCAGGAACATTACTTTGACAATAAAGCCGATAAGACATTAAAATGATTTTGGGATGATAAATAAATTGATAAGTAATGTTAAAGAAAAATAAATTGAAAGATAGTGTCAACAATACATAAATAATGTCGATGATAAATAAATTGATAGATAATGTTAAAGATAAATTAATTGAGTGTTAATGATACATAGATATTTATAACAAATAATTTGATAAATAATATTGATGACAAATACATTGATGAATAATGTTAGTGATAAATGAACTGATAATAACGTTAATGATAACTAAATTAATAAATTAATGTTAACGATAAATAAATTGATAAATATTGATGATTAATAAAATGATAAATAATATTGATGATTAATAAAATGATAAATAATATTAATGTTAAATAAAATGATAAATAATGTTAATGATGAATAAATTGATAAATAATGTTAATGCTAATGCTGTTATGCTAAATGCTGTTAATGCTAAATGCTGTTAATGCTAAATGCTGTTAATGCTAAATGCTTTTTAATGCTAAATGCTGTTGCTGCTAAATGCTGTTACTGCTAAATGCTGTTAATGCTAAATGCTGTTAATGCTAAATGCTGTTAATGCTAAATTGTGTTAATGATAAATTATGTTAATGATAAATCATGTTGATGATAAATAAAATGGTAAATAATGTTAATCATAAATTAATTGATAAATAATGTTAATGATGTAAATGTAAATGATAAATTATCAAATCTAATAATAAGTCATGGTAATGTTGAATTTTATCACCATCATAGTAATGAAGATGTTCATAAGGATAATGAAGAAATGTTTATCATAATAATAATGAAGTAATATATTGTTACGCCGGTCGCCTCGTCTCTCTGCCACCAACACAAGGCAGGCTAGGCAGACGGCGTGTTATATACAGGGTCGTGAACACTGAACAGCTCCAAGAGGCACCGAACACCACAGCGTCCCAGAACACCAGGAGAGGAAACGCCAAGTGGCGAGGCAGGGCACGAAGTAAACACAAAATGACAGTCTTTCCTTTATTTACACAAGTTATTTACCCGTACACTTTTCTATAGGCACAATACAGGGGGGAAACCAGCATGTCACACAGCACAATACAGCTTATAACAGGGCAACACCAGTTTTATATCAGATCACAAGGGCACACACGAGGTCTTCACAGGAGCAGCACCCAACTGCGTCTCCCGGCTTGTTCCTCCGCTCACAGCCAGCTGCGTCATGTTTGCCCAGGTCCCTTCATGTTAACACATGCCCAGGTCATCCTTTTCATGTTAACACATGTTTCGCACAGAGACAAAGACCCACTGGCGTAGCACTATCCCCCCCTATCAAGCAGACGACCCGTCTGCTCTGACATACCTAAACCTGAAACAAACTACAGAAAATTTAAATAAAATTAGTCCTCAAGAACAAACAAAATTCTTTCAAACTAAAGTAACCGTAATTGAAAATTAGTTCTCAGAAACACAAAAATCTTTCATCCAGCGCGGCTTTCTTCGCTCTCGCTGGGGTCGCTCTGGAGGAGGTGTGGGCGGCGGTAGATTGGCAGTGGCACCCAGAGGGGTATCTCCTGCCCCAAGACCTGGCTCATGGTCACCATTGACGTCTGTTGCATCGCCCTCACAGTCCAAATGCTCGTCCTCATCTCGGTCAGCGTCTGCCACGTCCTTATCGCCGCTACTGGGGCTAGCGTCATCTTCTTTTTCACCATGGCCCCAGGAGTAGCTTCCTGGCCCATGGTAACGCCACAGCCGGTGCGCCAAGTCCTCGAGGAAGTCAGGCAACGGCCCCACACCAACCAACTCCTCGCTCCCGACGACTCTTCTGGACGCTCCACTTCCTCACAAGTGCCCAGCTTTGCACCAGCTGGCACCTTCTGGGCCTTATCGGAGAAGTTGGCTACCAACACTGTAACTAACCCCTCCCCTGGTCCAACAAGGCTCCGCCCAACCGCTATGCCATCAGCCAGCTGCAGGTTTTGGATGGGCTCCACGAGGCCCTCTACTCCACGTATCACTCTTGACAGTCGACACCGGATTCTAGACTCTGTCCTGGGGGCAAGGTGCAGTCGCTCAGCCGTAACTACCTCTGCACAGCCAACCTCTGGAAGCAAGGGCACATCTTCACCGTGCACCCTCACCAGCTTCCGTCCAAGGTCGACACACGCCTTACTCTGCGTCAGGTAGTCAAGGCCCAGCAAGCAGTGCTCGTCCAGATCGGCCACATACACCGGCAGCCGCTGCACCGTGCTGCCCTCGCCAATACGAGCCTCCACTGGCCCCTTGAGCTGCACACAATGCCCCGTGACACCACAAAGTCTCTGTGGTGCGTCTGGAAGTCGCATAGTGGCCAGCATATCAGGCCGCACTAGGGTCTTCTCAGCCCCAGTGTCCACTGTCAGCAGGCATGGCTTCCCATCTACTGAGCCCTCCACCTGCATCGTGCTGGTTCGACGGCAGCTTACCCAAGTCGGGGCCCGGGAACCGAGGACGGCTGGGTTTCGGCCCCCTTCTCCAGCCTGTCCGAGTTTTCCTCCTGTACCACTTCCTTAGCCTTAGGACATGCACTCGGATGCTGACCATACCTGCCACAGTCCTTGCAGCACTGCTGGAAGGCATCAGAATCCGTCTGGTTGAGAGGATGTGTTCTCCGCTCCCTCCAACACCGACTACATCTGTGCCCTTCCTTACCACAGCCCCAACACAAGCCTTGAAAAGTGCTCGGGCTCACCTTCCTCAATGCTATCTTCTCCACTTTAGCCTTCCGGCCCCGGAAGTCATGGCGGGGCTGAGCAGCTGGCCCTAGGCCACTGGTTGCCTTCAGGAAGGCCTCGAACTCCAAGGCCCTCGCCAGCGCCACCTGCAGGTCCTCAGGGTGTGCCTGCTTGACGTAGATTTGCAGCTGCTGGTCCTGCAAAGCGTCAACAAAGAAATCGCGGGCCAGGACCACGATCATCTCTTCCGCAGCCGCAGGGTACGACCTCCTTACCAGTGCCTCCACATCCTGCGCCAGCTGGGACAGTGTCTCGCCACGCTCACGTGTCTGCTTCTTCAAGCGGGCCCGATATACCTCGGCCTGGTGGTGGTGCCCGAAACGGCGTTTCAAAGCCTCCGCCACGCTGGTGTAAGAGGCATGTTGGGATGGCGGCAGATGCCCCAACACTTTCACCGTGGGGCCCCTTAGCGCTGTTACCAGCTGCAGGGCCTTCTCTTCCTGGCTCCAGCCCTGGGCAGATGCCAGCATTTCAAATTGGGCGACATATGCCTCCCAGGCCACCTTCCCGTCGTACTCAGCTGGCTTACGCCTCACAGAATGTCTGGAGGCCGAGGGGCTGCAGGGTGGAGAACGCGTGCCGTGAACTAACACGCCCGGGGGGGAGGAAGGGGGGGAGGGAGGCAACGAGGCGGGTTGACCGGGTCCGAGTTTGCCGCCACCTATATCCAAGGGAGCGGTTCCGATGGGTCCCCAGCCTTCTGCAGCGACCACTGCCTCCGACACGACGCTGCGAGGCCCGGGGGTTTCCTGCCACGGACCCCAGGCAGACCCCAGTAAACCTAACACTCTGGCATCTGTTGCCAGAACCTCGTCTGCCTTCTCTGCTTGCAACGTTCCTACCTCATGACGCCGCCTTTCCGCCTTCACTTCCTCCCTCAGGTCCTGAACCTCGCCCTTCAGAGTCTGCACCTCCTCCATCAGTTCACTCTTCATGCTGTTGCAGGCCTTGTCGGTGTACTGCTGAGTTTCCATCTTCACAGATGCAAGATTGCTCTGTAGCACCTCAACAAGTCGGCAGAACTGTTCCTCTGCCTTCCTTGCCTGCATCTCGACGAGATGGTGCGCCTGCTCGTGTGCCCTCTGTGCCTGGTCTTCTGCTCTTTGTGCCATTTCCTCCTCTCATACCGGCCAGCATGGCAGTGATCAGGTCCATCTGGCTCGGCTTCACCTCACTCGAGCCTGCCTCAGTCATAGCCTCCTCTCCCTCATGGCTGCCGCCATCTTTGGAGAACATGATAAATCGGCGCTCTCACTGATCAAATATCACAAATCCCACTCCTGACACCAATTGTTACGCCGGTCGCCTCGTCTCTCTGCCACCAACACAAGGCAGGCTAGGCAGACGGCGTGTTATATACAGGGTCGTGAACACTGAACAGCTCCAAGAGGCACCGAACACCACAGCGTCCCAGAACACCAGGAGAGGAAATGCCAAGTGGCGAGGCAGGGCACGAAGTAAACACAAAATGACAGTCTTTCCTTTATTTACACATGTTATTTACCCGTACACTTTTCTATAGGCACAATACAGGGGGGAAACCAGCATGTCACACAGCACAATACAGCTTATAACAGGGCAACACCAGGTTTATATCAGATCACAAGGGCACACACGAGGTCTTCACAGGAGCAACACCCAACTGCGTCTCCCGGCTTGTTCCTCCGCTCCTCCGCTCACAGCCAGCTGCGTCATGTTTGCCCAGGTCCCTTCATGTTAACACATGCCCAGGTCATCCTTTTCATGTTAACACATGTTTCGCACAGAGACAAAGACCCACTGGCGTAGCAATATATTATAATAATAATGAAGCAATGTGTATCATAGTAATAATGAAGTAATATATATCAATAATAATGAAGTAATATATATCATAATAAAAATGAAGTAATGTGTATCATAATAATGAAAGCGATAAAATGACAGAGATAAAATAATCACAATAAAATGACGCTATCGATAATAATCTTGATAGCACTTGAAACAATATTAATAAGTAATAATAATTATGATAAGGATGATGATAACCATGATAATATCAATTATGAAGATGATTAAAATGACGATGATTTGATTGAAAAGGGATTGCGGACGTACAGTTATATCGGTAGTTGTGTGACGCAAGTAATGTGTTAAATGATAGATAATTTGGTATGAAAATGACTTTATTCACATTTCTCTACTTAACAGTTATATATCGTAGATGTTGCTACGTAATTAACAGTTTCCTTGATATATTCTGTCTTGTGGATTGGCCGGCATTCGTCAAGGTTCTGGTAACAAATACTGGTAGGTAGATCAGGGAAGTGAACACATCAGCTTGGGTCAGTGATACCGTTTCTATAATGGAGGAAGAAACCGTCTCTGGTAAGGGAATGATAGACACAGTAGTAGATGTTATTGTCCACTCAAGTTGCGTCAGTTGGTATTCAAGTTGGGTAGCCGAATAAGTGATGGTGATGGTTTGAGGCTGATAGATGGTTCGAGTGTATGCCCTATTCTTCTCATTGATATTCAAATCCGTAACGTAGTGAATTGCGTAAGACAGCTGTGGAGCCTCATATTCAAACATAAGACAGTTTTGTTAAGTGAGCCTACAG
>NC_051426.1:29839124-29850146 GCF_015228065.2 Penaeus monodon
AATAATTTAAGATGTTATGATATAAAGTGATAAATGACGTCAATGATGAATAAAGTGATAGATAATGTTCAAGATAAATAATGTTGATGAAAAATATAATTGTAATAATGATAATGATAGTAAGTTGCAATAAATAAATTTTACGATCAGTATATTGATGAATAATGTTAATGATAATAATAATAATAATAAATAATTAAATTAATTAATAAATTATGATAAATAATAAATAAATTAATATTAATTATAAATAAATTAATATTAATGATAAATAATTAATATTAATATTAATGATAAATAAATTAATAATATTAATGATAAATAAATTGATAAATAATGTTAAAAATAAATAAATTGATAAATAATGTTAATGATAAATAAATTGTTAATAATGTTAACGATAAATAAATTGATGAATAATGTTAATGACATCTAAAGTGATGAATTATTTTAATGGTAAATGAATTGATAAATAATGTTAATAGTAATTGAATTGATAAAATTATGTTAATAGTAAATAAATTGATAATAAATGTTAATGATAAATAAATTGATTAATATTGTAATTATGAATAATATGATAAACATTCTAGTTTTAAATAATAAGATAAATAGTGGTAATCATAATAATAAGATAAATAGTGGTAATTATAAATAATAAGATAAATAGTGGTAATGATAAAGAAGAGAGGTCAAAGAGATGTAACTGCTTTCATCCTGAATGCATTGGGAACACGAGACCCTGACAGAAATAACGACAAAGTAATAAGCAGGAACATTACTTTGACAATAAAGCCGATAAGACATTAAAATGATTTTGGGATGATAAATTGATAAGTAATGTTAAAGAAAATTAAATTGAAAGATAGTGTCAACAATACATAAATAATGTCGATGATAAATAAATAGATAGATAATGTTAAAGATAAATTAAATTGAGTGTTAATGATACATAAATATTTATAACAAATAATTTGATAAATAATGTTGATGACAATAATTGATGAATAATGTTTTTTAGTGATAAATGAACTGATCAAAACGTTATGATAACTAAATTAACAATAATGTTAATGATAAATAAATTGATAAATAATGTTGATGAATAAATATGTTGATGATAATACATTGATAAATAATGATAATGATAAATGTCTGATAGATAACGTTAATGATAACTAAATTAATAATTAATCTAAATAATAAATTGATAATATGTTAATGATAACTTACTTGATGAATAACGTTAATGATAAATTGATTAAAATGTTAATGATAAATACATTGATAATAAGTTGATGATTAATAAAATGATAAATAATATTGATGATTAATAAAATGATAAATAATATTAATGTATGAAAATATGTAATGATAAACATACGGAAAAGGGGGGGAAAAGGGCCTTTTGGGGGAAAATATTTTTTGTAAATTTATTGGGGTTATGAAATACCCCCCCGTTTCAATTTTGGGAAAAATTTTTTTGGTTAGAAAATTTTTTCCCCCCTAAAAAAAATTTGGGCCCTTTTAAACCCCAAAAATTAAAATTGGGTATTTAATGATTTTTATTTTAGCCTTCCCCCCGGAAGCTTTGGGGGCGAGCCTCCCCTAGGAAAATTTTTTCCCGGAATGAATGGGCCCTGAAAGGGATTGGGTGTCCGTTGACGAAATTTGGGGTTTGGGAAAACAAAAAATGGGCCAGGAAATTTTTAAAGGGGGGTAATTTAAGTCCTAATTTCCCCCCAGGGGGGTTTTTCCCCCCCAAATGTTGTTTTAAGGGGGCCCCGATAACCTTTTTTAAAAAAATTTAAATGAGGGGTGTAAACTGTTGGTGGGAATTAAATTTTAGTGGGGCCCTTGGGGTTTTGGGGCCCTTTTTTTTCCCACCCTTAATGAAATTTAAATTTACTATCCCCCCCCAGGTTTTTTATAGGGTTCCCTAAAATTTGGGAAGGGGGTATGAAAACCCCCCTGAAATAAAGGGGGGGGGGGGGGGGGAAGGAAAGGGGGGTTGACCGGGTATTTTCCCCCACTTACCGGGGGGGGTTTTTTGGGGCCCAGCTTTGCAGCGTGCTCCCCCCCTGCCGGGGGGGGTTTTTTCCCCCAAAGGCCCGGCCCCCCCTAAAAAAAAACCTATCTGTTCAAACCTGTTTTCTTTGAAGTTCCCCCTTTACCCCTTTCCCCCTTATTTTCCCTATCCTGAACCTTTGTTTGATTTGTTTCATTTTCCCTTGTGGTTTGGGTTTTTTTTTAAATGAAAATTTTTGACAAAAAATTTGGAAAATTTTTTTTTGCTAAAAAGAATTCGTCCGTTTTTTTGGGGTTTTTTTTTCCCTTTTTCTTTTCCCCAATTATGATATTTGTGTTATATATTCATTATACCCCCTTTTTGTCCCATTTTTAAAAAAAAATTTCCCCTTAAAAATTTAACAAATAAAAAAAAATTTTTTTTACGCGGCCCGCCTCGTCCTCTTCCCCAAAAAAGGGGGGCAGAGGGCGTTTATATACGGGGTCTAACACTGAACAAGCCCGGGGAAAACCAACCCCGAAAAGGGGGGGCCCAAGGGGGCCAAAGTAAACACAAAAAATTTTTCCTTTATTTACACATTTTTTCCCTACACTTTTCTTTGGCACAATACAGGGGGGAAACCCATGTCCACAGCACAATACAGCTTTAACAGGGCAACACCATTTTATAGACAAAGGGCACACACGAGGCTTCACAGGAGCAACACCCAAATGCGCTCCCGGCTTGTTTCCGCCCTCCCCCAGCCAGCTGGTCATGTTTTCCCGGTCCCTTCATTTTCACATGCCCAGGTCATCCTTTTCATGTTAACACATGTTCGCACAGAGAAAAGACCCACTGGGGTAGCAATATTTAAATAAAAGAGCTGTTATAATAAAAGAAACAATAAAAAATTTAAAAAAATTATCCTAAAAAAAAAATTTTCAATAAAAAAGAAGAATATTTCAAAAAAAATAATAAAGGTTCCCTTTGGCGTTGAGAGTTTCCTAAAATGCGCCACGTATTTGAAACCTTGAAAAAATTTAATAGTTTTTTATGTAAGGATGTGAAACCCGGGTTATCTTATGGTATTAAAAAACGATTTTTTAAAAGGGGCGGAGTACTTTTGGATGGTCGCAATGGAAATTAGATAAAGGGAAAAATCTTTTTCACATTTTCTACTTAACTTATTTTGGGAAGTGCACGTTTTTAACAGTTTCCATTAAACTTCTGGGGGGGCCCCCCATTCGCAAGTTTTTGGTAAAAAATCTTAGGGGGAAACAGGGGAAATGAACACATCGCTGGGGGTCAGTGTACCGTTTCTAAAATGGAGAAGAAACCTTTTTGGTAAGGGAATGTAGACACAGTAGTAGATGTTATTGTCCACTCAAGTTTTGCGTCAGTTGGTATTCAAGTTTGGGTAGCCGAAAATAGGGTGATGGGGGATGGTTTTTGAGGCTGATAGATGGTTCGAGTAAAATATGCCCATTCTTCTCATTGACTTCAAATCCGTAACGTAGGGGAATTGGCGTAAGACAGCTGTGGAGCCTCATATTTCAAAAAGTTTTTCTGTGTGAGTAACAGTTAAGGGTTCACTTGGTGGTCGTGATGCTAACGGGTTTGCAAGGTGTAACAATCGAAATTGGTGAACGGTTAAAAAGAGCATGGGCTGAAGGGGGGTTTTTCGGTTTGCTTGTATAGTGACACATAAATCATGTTGACACTGCTTCACGGCAAAGGGCTGAAGGGCCAACGCTGTTGGCGTTAATAATATGGGGCTGTTGATGGGTTAGTTGTTGACCGAAACTATGGCATTTTTCCAAACCCAAAGACCTGAAATCTTAATATGGGGTCGATTTAGAGGGACGAAAATTGTAAAAGGAGGTCAAAGAGAAGCCCCCCCAATTGGTTTCCTCCTGCGGCACTGGGAACAGAAACGTTCAAAAACAAGAAACCCCCTAAGGGTAATAAAACAGTAATAAAATTTTCCCCACTCAAAACTGAGAAGACATATAACTAAATGATTCATGAAAAATAAAGTATAAAAACTTATATATTTTAATTTCCTAATGATATGGTAGCTAATGATCATGAAATAAAATAAGAATATGGGTGAGTAAGATCATGATAATAATGATTATGATGAGTAATAATCATGGTAAACTAATGATCATTTATAACTAAAGATCACGCAAATAATGTCTGGGGAACTAATGTCATGGCAACTAATGATTTATGAAAAACCCCAATTTCATGTTTAACTAATGTATGGGACAAAATAATGATCTGAAACTTAATGATTTTCATGATAACTAATGATCATGATAACTAAATGATCATGATAACTAATAACCCTATCCCCAATGGTCATGCTAAAAATGATCATGATAATAATGATTCATTAAAAATAATGTCATGATATTTTTGATTTCATGAATAAAAATAATTTGGTCATATAAATAATATCTGAACTAATGATCATGATAACTAATGGTCATGATAAATTGGGTATGTAACTAATGATCATGGGGTAAAATAATGATCATGATAACTAAAACCAATTATTTTAAATAATGGTCCCTGATAAATAATGACATGATAAATATGATCATGATAACTAATGATCATGGGTAAATAATGTCATGATAAATAATGATCTGTAAATAATGATCAGAAACTAAGGTCATGATAAATAATGATCATGATATAAATGAAAACATGATAATAAAATACATGATAACAAGTCCCTGATAAAAAAAGATCATGATAAAATAAGACATGATAACTAATGATCATGATATATAATGATCAGGATAAATAAACTGGGGTAACTTAGATAAGGGAAAAATTTTGATAATGTAAATAGCGATAATGATAATTGGATAATGATAATATAAAAAGTGATAATTATAAATATGATAATGAAAATTTTGTGATAAGATAATAGTGATAATTTAAAATTCATGATAATGATAACGAGATAACTTGGGATAAAGATAAATTTCGATAAACATAAAAAGTAAATTTAAAGGGATGATAACTGCTGATAATTAAAAAAAATAAAATGATAAAATAATGCTAATGTAATAAGCTAATGAAAAAAGCTAATGATAAATAATGCAAGATAATATGCTAATGATAAATAAGCTAAAGATAAAAAATGCTAATGTTAAAAATGCTAATAAAAATAAGTAATGATAAATAATGCTAATATAAAAAATCAAAGATAAAAAATGTAATGATAAAAAATCTAAAGATAAATAAGCAAGATAAATAATGATAATATAACGTATGATAAAGACAAAATTAAAATATGGTAACTTAGGATAAGATAAAAAATGTATGATGGTAAAAAGATAATAACAAATACGTTTACGATAAAATAACAGTTAATTAAAAAAGAACAAAGTTAGATTGATAAAAATATCAAGGGACTTGATATCATGACTAATATAAAGATCCCAATGATGAAAAAATAAGAATTCATCTTGCTTTTTTTAATAGCTATAAAATGTGTTGTATTATTTTCTGGACATAAATTTTTCATAGTACGCGAAATGTAAATTAGAACTTTCGTTTACAGATTAATAAACAACTTTCGAAAATCTAATTCACATTAAGGTGCTAAGCATCCTTTTTTATACCACACATTTTATAAAAACAGTGTCAGGGGTGGGTTTCGAACCCCCGCCCGGAAGACCGGGCTGCACCCGAACGCAGCGCCCTTGGACCCCTCGGCCATCCTGACTGTTTATGGAAAAACTGACCCCAAAATTTTTAATTTGATAATGATAACTAATGATAATGATAAATAATGAAACAGAAAAAATAATGATAATGAAAAAATAATGTAAAGAAAAAATAATAATAAAATAATGATAAAGAAAAATAAAGATGATATAAAATAATAATAAGAAAAGAAATAATAAATTTAACTTAGGTTGTTAATTAAATGTAAATTAGGAAAAAAATAATTTTTAAAATTTATAACGAGGTAGATTATATTATCATTATTGTCATTTTTTTTCATTATCATTACATCATTGTCATTATCTTCCTTATTATTATTTTCCCCTTTTCATTATTGTCATTTTCATTTTTTTCATTACATTATTTCATTACATTTTGTCATTTCTCATTTTCTCAAAATCCCCTTATCTCATTTCTTATCATCTTACAGTTATCATCGTTATCATCATTTATCTTATTATCATAATAAATTTTTCCCCATTTAATATTAAGTTATCGTTTTTAATTATTTTTTACTTTTTATTATTAGGATTATCATATTCATCATTTTTTGATAATTATTTTTCATAATATTTGAAATCATTATCTCATCCCTTTTCATTTTATTTCAGCTTCCTATTAGAGACAATGAAAGCACAATACCATCGACAAAATGAACAGCACATTTTTACCATGTGAAGATGAACCCAAAAAAATTTTTATCATGATGATAATGAACTCATTTCCATGATGATGATGGAAATCACATTATTATCATTTTTTTTTTATTGTCATGTTTTTTTCTAATTAGCCTTAATTTAAATTTTATTTTTTACTTGTATTGCGCCAAATTTTAATTATTGTTCAAAACAAAATTTTTTTTTTGAATTTGGGTTTTAACCTGACACTCTTTGTTGTAGGATTGTAGTGAGGGAGCCATAGTCTTTTTCCACGGGATTTCAACCCTTTTTTGCCCTTTGCCTGCGTCGTCTTAAAGGGGGCTCAAAACCCCCAAACAAACCCTTTGTCTTGGAAAACCATCGGGCCGGCTACTACCTACCCGCCAAATTTACGTCGGGGCAATTGCTGGCTTTTCAGGCAGTTTTCTGAGGCTCGTGCCTGTACCACCCTTTTAAGATCTGGTTTTGTTGTTTTTTTTTTTTATATTGATGCTCGTTTTTTATTGTCTTGTGTCTATCTTTTTTTTAATTAAAAAAAGTGTTTTTTCTGCCATTTAGTTTTTTTTAAATTCTTACCGCACCTAAATTATAAGAATTTTCGGTCTAGGGCTGTGTAAAAATCCCCATTTACATTGGTGGGCAGCCGGGATATTTATGTAAAATTTCTTTTTTGCAAAAAATATTGTGTATAACCGAAACACCCTTTTGCGTTTAAAAATGTCCTTTTCAGTTTTTTTTTTTTCTGTGTTTTTCACATGTTTGGGAAAAAGGGTTTTTAAAGAAATTAAGATTTTGCTTACTGCTTTTTTAGTCTTTTGAAAACCCAATTTTTTTTTTTTTTTGAAAATACAAATATCGCGAAAAGCATAAAAGGGTCAATGTGTATTTAATACCTAACTTGATTCTTGATCTTCGCTCTTTTGTATTTAAATTTTTGCGGGAAATTTTTATTTTATTCATATTCATCGTCGCTACAGCGCCCTTTAGTTGTATCGGCGTTTAAGCCCGGGAATAATTGATTGTATACGTATTTTTTTTTTGGAAATGGATGTCTGGCCAGGAAGGAGCTTTCTCACCCCGTAAATTACTGGCTGTTTTTTTTTTTTTTTTTAAAATCTCAGTGTACGCTTACCGCTGCCCTCACGAGTTTATAATTTTATTCTAAGAAATGCTTTTCAGCCCGTCCTATTTTTTGGGTGCTGAGTTTGCAGTTTTTTTTGTTCTTTTTGCCGTGAAATACAGCGAATTGTAACAATTTTTTTGCTCGAGTAAGATAAACCAACCAACACTGAACCTGGTATAAAGATTTATTTTTTTTGTAACAATTTATATATAGTAATTGCCACTAATTACCAGTATTCATTTTGGTTTGTTTTCTTTTAGAAAAGACGACGTGTTAGGTAAAGTATTAGGGATTTTGTTCATTATTTAAGATCCCTTTGAGTTTGGGTATCTTTAAAAAGTTTTAAAAACATAATTTTTTTTGGGTCTAACTTCCCCCAAAACCCCTTCAAAAGCAGACCCTGAGCAAGCTTTTGTCTTCCCGTGGTTAAGAGATCCTTCAGTTAACCAAAATCTAAAGCACCACTCATGCTGTTGGTCCTTAATCCCCCCATATAACAAGGAAATTAAATCAGCCTCAAGGAAAAATTCCTTCTACGTACTGCGAGTGACTAAATCAACAGAATAAAATGATCAAGGATAATCTTTTTCTCTCATCTAAATTTTAAAAAATTGAAAGCAGTATGCAACACTTGTAGCCAACTAATGGTTTTTTCTACAAGGTATGAAAGTTCAACCTCTAGTAAAAACAATTGTCCGTGCCATTTCTTTCAGTCATAGTGCAGCACGTGCAAAAGTAAGGTCCATGACGTAGACCTTTCTTACACCATTATCTAAACCATCTTCGAAAACCCAAAACCCCCGTTAACCATAGACCTTACCCAAACCTCTACCCCGTTTCCTCAATCCCTCGTGTCCTAAACCCTTTCCCCTGTGAGACCAACTCCTCTTGCAGCACCAAGATCTAGTGTAACTTCCGGATTAATATTAATACCGGAAATTACTGATCTTTGGTGCTGCAAGAGGGTTGGTTTTTCACAGGGAAGGTTTGGCACGAGGGTTTGGGGAACTGGGGACGAGGTGTTGGGGATAGGTCTATGGTTAACTGGGGTTTCTGGTTCGAAGACTGGTTTTTTAAATGGTGAAGATGGTCTATCGTCATGGACCTTAGCGTTTGCAGTGCTGCCTATGACTGCAAAAAACGCACGGACAATTTGTTCATTACTAGGTTGAACATTCTACCTTGTAGCAAAACCATTTTTTGGCTACTAATGTTGCATACATTTTTAAATCTTCTATTTAGATGAGAAAACAAATTACCCTTGATCATTTTATTCTGTTGTTTGTCACTCGCAGTACTGTAAAAAAATTTTCCTTGGGGCTGATTTACATTTCCTTCGTTATCATGGGGAGGAGTTAAGGGACCAACGCAGAGCGGGGCTTAGTTTTTTGGTCTAACTGAAGGTCTTTTAATCACGAGGAAGAGCTAAGCTTGCTCATGGTCTGCTATTGAATGTGGTTTGGGGGGAATTTAGATCAAAAAAATTTATGTTCTTTAAAAACCTTTTAAGATCCCCAAACTTAAGGAGTCTTCAAAAATGAACAAAATCCAAAACTTTACCTAACCGTCGTGCTTTCAAAAAAAAATCAAACCAAAATAAATACTGGAATTAGTGGAAATTTACTTGATAATAAATCTGTTAAAAAAAAAAATAAATTTTTAAATCACATTGTTCGTTTTGGGTAGGGTTTTCTTACTCAACAACAAATTGTTACAATCTTCGCTTATTCACGAGCACAAAGAACGGGCAAAAACTGAAAACTCAGCATCAAAAAATATGGGACGGCTGAAAAGAATCGTCATTAGAAAAAAATGTATAAACTCGTAGGGCAGCGTATAGCGTACACTGAGAATTTAAAAAAAAAAAAAATCGTCCTATGACTTTTTCCCGGGTGAGTAAAGCTCACTTCCTCCAACATCCATTCCAAAATAAAATCCGTAAAAATCAATTATTCCCTGGGTTAAACGCCGATACAACTAAGGAGTCTGTACACTGAAAATATGAATAAAATAAATTACCCGCAATATAAAGTAAAACAGACGAAGATCAAAAAAATCAATTTTAGGTATTATAAAAACACTTGCACCTTATATGACGTTACTGCATATTTTTATTATCAAAAAAAAAAAAAAAATTGATTATCAACAGATAAAAAAAGCATAAGCAAGTTTTAAATTTCTTAAAAACCATTCCTAAACATGTGAAAAGCACAGAAAAAAAAATCTGAAATAGACATTTATAAAAGCAAAGGGTGGTTTTGGTTATCACAATATTATTTTCAAAAAAAGAATTTTAATAAATATCCCCGGGGTGCCCACCAATGTAAATGGTCGATTTTTACACACCCTAGGCCGAGCAATTCTTATAATTAGGGAGCGTGTAAAAATTTTAAAAAAATACTAAATGGACAGAAAAATACACATTTATTAAATTAAAAAAAAAATGATAGACCAAGACAATAAAAACACATCAATGATAAAAAAAGAAAAAACAAAAGCCAGATACTTATAAATGGTGTGTACAGGTCCGAGTCTAGCCCAAATGCCTGAGAAGCTCACAATTTCTCCGACGTAAATTTGCGCGGTAGGGAGTTCCCGGCCGATGGGTTTTCCCAAGACGAAAAGGTTTTTTTGCGGTTTGTAGCTCCCTTTAAGATGCGACGCAGGCTAAGGCGAAAAAAGGGTGAAAGTCCCGTGGAAAAAGTAGGCTGCCCACTAAAACCTAAACAAGTAGTGTCAGGTCTAAAATGCCCAAATTTACAAAAAAAAATATTGTTTTGAAAAATAATTAAAAATTTTTGGGGCCCAAAACAAATCAACAATCAATTGAATTTAAAGGGTACATTAGAAAAACTGACAATAAAACAATGATAATAATGATGAGTTCATCATCATCATGGTAATGAGTTCATTTTCACATATAACAATTTTTTTCATCTTCATCAGGTATAAGATGCTGTTATCTTCGTCTGTGGTATTGTGCTGTTCATTTTCATCTAATCAGGAATAAATAAAATGATAAGGATGATGATAATGTTTTTAAAAAATTTGAAAAATAATTTCAAAAAAATTGAAATAAAATTAAAACCTAATAAAATAAAGTAAAAAAAAAAATTAAAAACGATAAATATAATTTTAAAAGATGGAATAATTTTTATGAAATAATGATATAATGTGATAACGAGATAAAGATAATGATATAAAGATAATGAGATAATGGTGATATTGATGTAAGATATAATACAATAATGAAATACAAAAATGATAATGAAAATAAGATAAAGACAAAAATGATAATGACAATAAAATAAGGAAAATAATGCCCAATGATGAAAGTAATGACAAAAAAGACAATAATGATAATGAAAAATCATTATCCTACTTTTTCAAATTTTAAAAATTATCCTTTTCTAAGTTTCATCTTAATTCATTATCCTAAGTTATAATTTTAAATTTTTTATCATTATATTAATATTATTTTCATC
>NC_051426.1:29850246-29872499 GCF_015228065.2 Penaeus monodon
TTTTTTTTTTTTTCCCTTTTTTTATTTTTTTTTGTCGCATTAATTTATTGCTGTTTGCACGCTCGTTGTACTATTATTATTTACATTTTGCTGATATAGTCGACCATTGATTTTAGATTACATTAAATTGCCCTTCAAAACTAAATACTTTTAGTGAAAGTAATCTTAATAACATCACTGTACCACTGTGTTATTTTTGGAATATCAGAGATTTTTTGTAATCACATAAATTCAAAATTGAATAGATATTAAGAATACTGTAATTGATCATCTATTATTGTAACATAACAGCGTAAACTGGGATCCTTGGCGATTAGCGTACTATAATTAGAAATTTCATCATTACTTGCTTTCTATGTGTAGATATTTGTTATGTGGCGACTACACTGATTTGTAAATTCCAATTTTGGTTCAATTTTCTTTACATAAAGAGTCAGGATGGCCGAGCGGTCCAAGGCGCTGCGTTCAGTCGCAGTCCGGTCTTCCGGGCGTGGGTTCGAATCCCACTCCTGACACTGCCTTTATAATATGCGTAGTATGAAAAGGATGCTTAGTATCCTTAATGTGAAAGAAGATTTTGTAAAAAATAGATATTAATCTGATAAACGAAGGTTCTTTATCAGATTTCAGTGTAACTGGTAAAATGACAAGATGTTTTATTGCTGGTAAAATGACAAGATGTAATACTTATGCTTTCTATCATTATATCTCATTATAAGTAGTCCTGATATCAAATTACCCTGATATTGTTATTAGATCTTATACGTTGTTCTCATTTTCATAACATGTTATTTTATCGTAAACGTATCTTGCTATTATTTTTTACCATCTCACATTTTTATCATTATCCTAAGTTACCATCATCATAAGTTTATCATTATCTTAAGCTATCATTACCATTATTTTTATCATTAGTTATCATTAACGTATCTTGCTATAATTATCTTACCGTCTTACATTTATCTTTACCATAAGTTATCATTATCATATGTTATCATAATCATTATTTATCATTATCATTAATTATCAATATCATTATTATAATTATCGTCTCTTCCCATTCATCCTACCATCTCGTATTAGTTATCATTATCATTATTTATCATAATCGTAAATTATCATTATTCCAAATTATCATTATCATAAGTTATTATTATCATAAGTTATCATTATCATAAGTTATTATCATAAATTATCATTATTATTGTTTATTGTTATAGCTGTCATGAATTATCATTTTATCACTATTTATGTCAATATTCATCATCTTGCTATCATTATCTTACCATCTCCACCTCCTGGGTCGTCTCACAGGCCTCCTCCACCGGGTTTGTTATTAGTTATCATAATCAATTAGTTATCATGATCATTAGTTTCATGATCATTAGTATCATGATCATTAGTTATCATGATCATTAGTTATCATGATCATTAGTTATCATGATCATTAGTTATCATGATCATTAGTTATCATGATCATTAGTTATCATGATCATTAGTAATCATGATCATTAGTTATCATGATCATTAGTTATCATGATCATTAGTTATCATGTCTTCTCAGCTTGAATGTGAAATAATGTTCCTGCTTATTACACTGTCATTGTTTTCCTGGGTGAACATCTCTTGTTCCCAGTGCCTTGAAGATGAACTAGTTGCCTCTTTTTATCTCTCTTCTACAACTTCGTCCCCTAATCGACTTCATATATAAGATCAGGTCTCTTGTTGGTAATGCATAGTTCGGTCTAACAACTAATATCAACAGCCAATATGAGATTCAACGCTACAGCTTTCGTTGTGTGGGCTGCCCTTCTCTTGCTTCGGGCAAGTGATGGGCTTCAGCCAGACTTGCCCCTCAGACAGTGTCAAGAGGAGTTTTCTGCAGTCACTCTCACAAGCACTCGGCTAGAATTCAGCAATTCATTTAACAATAACGCTTTTATCAATTCCCTTATCATGAACATTATTTATCATTTCATTTATCATTAACATTATTTATCAATTCAGTTATCATTAGCATTACTAATTTATTTTCATTAATATTATTCATCATATATTTATCATTAACATTATTTATTAACGTATTTATCATTAACATTATTTTTCGATATATTCATTATCAACATTATTTATTATCTTTAACATTATCTTCCAGTGTATTTATCTTTAACATTATCATCATTTATTATTGAACAGACAATTCATCTACGACTGTGTCTACCATCTCTTACAGAGACGGTTTCTTTCCCTCATTACAGAGAACGTATCACTGACCCAAGCTGATGTTGTTTCACTTCCCTGATCTACGTCCCAGTCTTTGTACAGAGCCATGACGAACGCCTGGCCAATCCATAAGACTGTTTACCAGACAGATTTTATCAAGACTCTTATTACGTAGCAACGGCTGTCGAACATCTACGTTTATATTAATTGTTAAGTAAGAAATTAATAAGTCATTTCCATAAATTATCTATCAATTATAATATATAAGTATTTTATATGTATTAAAATTTATAGATTATATATATATTATATATATATATTATATTATATATATATAATATATATATATATATATATATATATATATATATATTAATTACATATTTTTATATATTATATCTTTATATTATTATATATTATATTTATTATATTATATATTTTATATATATATTTATATTTATAATTATTATATTTTATATATTATACATATTATTATATAATTATATATATGTATATATCATATTTAATATTATATATTATTATATATATATATATAGTATATATATATATATGTATGTATATCATTTATTATTAACATCATTTATTATTAACATCATTTATTATTAACATCATTTATTATTAACATCATTTATTATTAACATCATTTATTATTAACATTATTTATTATTAACATTATTTATTATTAACATTATTTATGATTAACATCATTTATTATTAACATCATTTATTATTAACATCATTTATTATTAACATTATTTGTCATATACATTAGTTATTAATTAATTGATTATTTATCATTAACAGTATTTATCAATTAAGTTACCATAAGTATTATTTACTAGTTCATTTATCATTTACATTATATATCAATTTATTTATCGTTAACATTATTAACAATTTATTTATTATTAACATAATATATCAATTTATTTGTCGTTAACATTATTTATCAATTAATTTATCGTTAACATTATTTATTTTTTTATCAATGACATTGACATTATTTGTCATTTCATTTAACACTATTTATCAATTCATTTATCATCAACAATATTTATCATTTCATTTATCATTAACATTGTCTATCATTTAATTTATCTTTAACATTATTAAATTAAATTATCATTAATATTATTAGTTTATATGTCATTAATATTAGTAATTCATTTGTCATTAATATTATTAATTTATTTATCATTAATATTACTTATTTATCTTGAACATTATCTATCACTTTATTCATCATTAACGTCATTTATCACTTTATTCATCATTAACATCATTTATCAATTTATTTATTATTTACAAAATCATTTAATGTCTTTTCGGCTTTAGTGTGAAAGTAGTGTTCCTGCTATTATTTTGTTATTACTTTTGTCAAAGTCTCGTGTTCCGAGTGCCTTCAAGATGAGACTAGTGGCATTTCTTTGACCTCTCTTCTTCGGCCGCGTCCCTCTAATCTTCATATATAAGATCAGATCTCTTGTTGGAAAAGCATAGTTCAGTGGAACAGCAAATATCAACAGTCAATATGAGTTTCAACACGCAACAGCTTTCATTGTCTGGGCTACCCTTCTCTTGCTTCGAGCAACTAATGGGCTTCAGCCAGACTTGCCCCTCAAACAGTGTCAAGAGGAGTTTTCTGCAGTCACTCTCACAAGCACTCGACTAGAATTCAGCACCGCTCTCTTTACCGTCGCCAATCTGGATTTAAAACCTGCATATGTTACCGTCACGACCACCACATGCGAACCCTTTACCGTTACTCACACAGAAACGGTTTCCGAACATCAGGCTCCACATTTGGCTTATACAACGCACTACGTTAGGGAGCTGAACATCCTCGAGAAGAATAGGGTATACACTCGAACCATTTATCAGCCTCAAACCATCACCATCACTTATTCGGCTACCCAACTTGAAGACCAGCTGACGCAACTTGAATGGACAACTACATCTACGACTGTGTCTACCATCTCCTTACAGAGACGGTTTCTTCCCCCATTACAGAGACGGTATCACGACCCAAGCTGATTTGTTCACTTCCTGATCTACGTCCCAGTCTTTGTTACCAGAACCATGACGAACGCCTGGCCAATCCACAAGACTGTTTACGAGACAGAATATAACAAGGAGACTGTTAATTACGTAGCAACGGTTGTCGAAACATCTATGGTATATAACTGTTAAGTAGAGAAATGTGAATAAAGTCCTTTTCATAGCAAATTATCTATCAATTATCACAATTATCCAATTCCTTAAACTGATATATATAATATATATATATATAAAATTTCATATCATTATAATTATACATATATTAAATATTTTTATATATATATTATTATATATTATTTTATAAAATATATATATTATTATATAAAATTTATATATATTAATAATTATTATATTATATTATTTTATATTATATATATTTTTTATTATATTTATAGTTATATATATATTATATATATTTTATTTATTACTATCTATTAATTAATTGATTATTTATTTTATAGTATTATTCAATTTATTTCATAATATTATTTATATTTGTATTAAAATTATTATTATTATCATTAACATTATTAATTCAATTATCATTAATATTATTAATTTATTTTTTAATATTATTTTATTTTTCATTTAATTATCATTATTTATTATTAATTTTATTTTTCATTAATAATCTCAATATACTTTTTCGTCATAATATTTTTCACTTTATTTATCATTAATATTGATCATTTATTTCATCAAATTATTATTTATCTTAACATATCTTCACTTTATTCATCATTAACGCTTATCATTTATTCATATTATCATTATCATTATTTATCAATTTATTTATCATCAATATTATTTATTTATCTTGAACATTATCTATCACTTTATTCATCATTAACGTCATTTATCACTTTATTCATCATTAACATCATTTATCAATTTATTTATTATTTACAAAATCATTTTAATGTCTTTTCGGCTTTAGTGTGAAAGTAGTGTTCCAGCTATTATTTTGTTATTACTTTTGTCAAAGTCTCGTGTTCCGAGTGCCTTCAAGATGAGAGTAGTGGTATTTCTTTGACCTCTCTTCTTCGGCCGCGTCCCTCTAATCGACTTCATATATAAGATCAGATCTCTTGTTGGAAAAGCATAGTTCAGTGGAACAGCTAATATCAACAGCCAATATGAGTTTCAACGCAACAGCTTTAATTGTCTGGGCTACCCTTCTCTTGCTTCGACAACTAATGGGCTTCAGCCAGACTTTAAAACCTGCATATGTTACCGTCACGACCCCACAATGCGAACCCTTTACCGTTACTCACCACAGAAACGGTTTCCGAACATCAGGCTCCACATTTGGCTTATACAACGCACTACGTTAGGGAGCTGAACATCCTCGAGAAGAATAGGGCATACACTCGAACCATTTATCAGCCTCAAACCATCACCATCACTTATTCGGCTACCCAACTTGAAGACCAGCTGACGCAACTTGAATGGACAACTACATCTACGACTGTGTCTACCATCTCCTTAACAGAGACGGTTTCTTCCTCCATTACAGAGACGGTATCACTGACCCAAGCTGATGTGTTCACTTCCCTGATCTACGTCCCAGTCTTTGTTACCAGAACCATGACGAACGCCTGGCCAATCCACAAGACTGTTTACCAGACAGAATATATCAAGGAGACTGTTAATTACGTAGCAACGGCTGTCGAAACATCTACGGTATATAACTGTTAAGTAGAGAAATGTGAATAAAGTCATTTTCATACCAAATTATCTATCAATTATCCAATCTTAAATATATATATAATAATATATAATAATAATATCTATATATTAATATATTAATAAATATAATATATATATTACATATCATTAATATATTATATATATATTATATATATATATATATTATATATGTTTATATATATATATTATATATGTTTATATTTATATATATATTATATATATGTTTATTATTAACATTATCTATTAATTAATTGATTATTTATTATTAATAGTATTTATCAATTTAGTTACCATAAGTATTATTTATAATTTTATTTCTCATTTATCATATTATCTATAATTAACATTATTCATCAATTTACTTATCATTAACATTATTTTCTAGTTTATTTATCATTTACAGACAGAATATATCAAGGTTACTGTTAATTACGTAGCAACGGCTGTCGAAACATCTACGGTATATTACTGTTAAGTAGAGAAATGTGAATAGTCATTTTCATACTAAATTATCCATCAATTATCACATTCCTTACGTCGCACAACTACTGATATAACTTTATGTATTGTTAACACTAGCTTTAGATTAATTTCTCTTTACCATTAATCTCTTTATCATTAACATTGTTTATCTATTTATTTATCATTACAAAATCATTTTAATGTCTTATCGGCTTTATTGTCAAAGTAGTGTTCCTGCTTATTACTTTGTCGTTATTTTTGTCAGGGTCTCGTGTTCCCAGTGCCTTCAAGATGAAAGTAGTTACATCTCTTTGATCTCTCTTCTTTATCATTACCACTATTTATCTTATTTATAATTAACAATGTTTATCATATTATTCATAATTACAGTTATTAATCAATTTATCATTTACATTATTTACCAATTACTTGATCATTAACGTTATTTATTATTAACATTATATATCAATTTATTTATCGTTAACATTATTTACAATTTATTTATCATTAACATTATCTATCTTTTCTTTTATTTTTAACATTATTAATCAATTAATTTATAACTAACATTATTGATTCATTTATCATTAACATTATGAATTCATTTATTATTATTAACATTATCTATCAACTTATTTATCATTATCATTATATATCATCAACATTATTTATCTATCTTTAACATTATTAATTAATTTATCATTAATATTGGACATGGACAACTACATCTACGACTGTGTCTACCATCTCCTTAACAGAGACGGTTTCTTCCTCCATTACAGAGACGGTATCACTGACCCAGTGTTCACCTCCCTGGTCTACGTCCCGATCTTTGTTACCAGAACCATGACGAACACCTGGCCAATCCACAAGTCTGTTTACCAAACAGAATACTTCAAGGAAACCGTTAATTACGTAGCAGCGGCTGTCGAAACATCCACGTTATATAACTGTTATGATGATTACTAGTCGAGTAATGTAAATAAAGTGGTTTCAAACTTATCTATCTATTAACGCGTTCCTTGTTTCGTACAACTATCGTTATAACTATACATGCTGAATCACTGTGTAATTAAAATAATTTATTTGCTTCGTAGTGTTTGTATCATGAACAACCATAAAACCATCTATCGTTTTTTGTCAGCATTAATTCATTGCTGTTGTGAAAACGCTCGTTGTACCACAAGGAAAGTAGTTCTTAATCATAATCACTGATACCACAGTGTTTTTTTGGATTTTTTTTTTTTAGATTTTTTTGTTATGGTATACATTCAAAATTAAATGGATTAATCAAGAATCCTGTATAACTGATTATCCATTTATTGCAACATAACAGCGTAAACTAAAATACTGGAATCCTTGGGCAATAAGCCAAAGTATTCATGAAGATAAACCCTATATAAAAAATTCAACATCATCTGCGTATCGTATATCGTATCGTACTATTATTATGTTACCATCTCACATTATTTATTATTATCATTATTTATCTTTATCCCTATTTATCATTATCATTATTTATCATTATCAATATTTTTCATTATCATTATTTTTCATTATCATTATTTTTCATTATCATTATTTTTCATTATCATTATTTTTCATTGTCATTATTTATCATTATCATTAATCATTTTTATCATTATCTATCATAATCATTATTATGATTTATCATTATCATGGTCTGTCATTATCATGGTCTGTCATTATCATGGTCTGTCATTATCATGGTCTGTCATTATCATGGTCTGTCATTATCATGGTCTGTCATTATCATGGTCTGTCTTTATCATGGTCTGTCATTATCATGGTCTGTCATTATCATGGTCTGTCATTATCATGGTCTGTCATTATCATGGTCTGTCATTATCATGGTCTGTCATTATCATGGTCTGTCATTATCATGGTCTTCCATTATCATAAATATTATTTCATTATTATTATGACAAACATTATTTCATTATTATGATAAAAATCATTTCATTATTATGATAAACATTATTACGATGATGAATATCATCACTGCCATGATGATGATAAACATCATTATTATAAAATGTATTATTTTAGATGCATATCAAATTGCTCTTCAAAACATTTTTTGCTGAAATTACATTTTAGACACATTCATACTACACATCATACTAAATAATAATTACATGCATTATTCAAGAATTCTTTGTGATTGATAATCTAATTATTGTTAAATAACAGCGCAAACTAATGTATTGGAGACTTGGGAGATATCATGAATTTTTATGCCCTATATTCATGAAGAGTTTTTTTTTGTGTGTTTCGGCTTTAGTGTGAAAGCAGCGTTCCTATTACTTGTCATCAATTCATTTATCATTAACATTATTTTTTATTTATTTATCATTAATATTATTTATCAATTTATGTCATTATTATTTATCAGTTCCTTTATCATTTGGCATTATTTATCAATCTAGTTATTATCAGCATTATTTACCAATTCATTTATCATCAATATTATTGATTTATCATTTACAAAATCATTTTTATTACTTAGTCATTATTTCTGTCAGTGTCTCGTGTTCCCAATGCCTTCAGGTTGAAAGTAGTTATTCTCTTTTGACTTCTCTTCTTCGACCGCGTCATTCAGGTTGACTTCATATATACGATCAAATCTCTGTTGGAAAAGCATAGTTCGGCTTAACAACTAACATCAACTGCCAACATGAGCTTCAACGCAACAGCTTTCGTTGTCTGGGCTGCCTTTCTCTTGCTTCGAGCAACCAATGGGCTTCAGCCAGACTTGCCACTCAAACAATGTCAGGAGTTTTCTGCAGTCATTCTCATACGCACTCGACTAGAATTCAGCACCGCTCTCTTTACCGACGCCAGTCTGGATCTTAAACCTACATATGTTACCGTCACGACCACCACGTGCGAACCCTTTACCGTTACTCACACAGAAACGGTTTCCGAACATCAGGCTCCACACTTGGCTTACATAACTCACTATGTTACGGAGCTGAACATCAACGAGAAGAATAGGGCATACACTCGAACTATTTATCAGCCTCAGACCACCACCATCACTTACTCGGCTACCCGACTTGAAGACCAGCTGACGCAACTTGAGTGGACAACTACGTCGACGGCTATGTCTACTATCTCTTTAACAGAGACAGTTTCTACCTCCGTCATAGAAACGGTATCACTGACTCAAGCTGATGTGTTCACCTCCCTGATCTACGTCCCAGTCTTTGTTACCAGAACCATGACGAACGCCTGGCCAATCCACAAGACTGTTTACCAGACAGACTACATGTTTAATTCTTCAGTGATTATTCGCTGAATAATCACTGAAGAATTAAAGTATACGATTTTTTTTTTCAAACATTACATAAAAGACTTTCATTTAATAGTCAAGCCTTCACTTTAAGTGACCATTATATCAAGTTGCCAGTGCTTCTCGTTACGTTGTTCTCGGTATCATTGTCTTTCATCATATCTTGCTAACATCATATTAACTGACATTCGTTATCATAATGTTGTAATAATCATTATTTAACCCTTATTATTGTCTGTCTTTACACCATCCTTATTATATTCTTATTACTATATTTATTATTTTTATTATTATTTTATTATTATTATTATTATTATTATTATTATTATTATTAAGATTAGCTTTACTGTTATTTTATTATTATGATTTAACATTTATCATATATTATCATTATCCTCATTTTGTTTATGTTTTCCGTCACCATTAGCATTATGATGAACATCATTATCTGGACAATTTCTGTTTCTTTCAGAGGCATGAAGATATTACCGCCGTCTAACGTTTCTAATGTCAGCATTAATTTATTGCTGTTGTGACAACGCTCGTTGTACCATTATTATTATTTTACATTATTGCTGATATAGTCGACCATGATTTTAGATATACATTAAATTGCCCTTCAAAACTAAATACTTTTAGTGAAAGTAATCTTATAACAATCACTGATACCACTGTGTTATTTTGGAATATCAGAGATTTTTTGTAATCACATAAATTCAAAATTGAATAGAATAATTAAGAATACTGTAATTGATCATCTAATTATTGTAACATAACAGCGTAAACTGGGATCCTTGGGCGATTAGCGTACTATAATTAGAAATTTCATCATTACTGCTTCTATGTGTAGATATTTGTTATGTGGCGACTACACTGGATTTGTAAAATTCCAAATTTGGGTTCAATTTCTTTACATAAAGAGTCAGGATGGCCGAGCGGTCCAAGGCGCTGCGTTCAGGTCGCAGTCCGGTCTTCCGGGCGTGGGTTCGAATCCCACTCCTGACACTGCCTTTATAATATGCGTAGTATGAAAAGGATGCTTAGTATCCTTAATGTGAAAGAAGATTTTGTAAAAAATAGATTAGTTAATCTGATAAACGAAGGTTCTTTATCAGATTTCAGTGTAACTGTGAATAATTATGATTAGATTAATAAAAATACATTTTTATTGCTGGTAAAATGACAAGATGTAATACTTATGCTTTCTATCATTATATCTCATTATAAGTAGTCCTGATATCAAATTACCCTGATATTGTTATTAGATCTTATACGTTGTTCTCATTTTCATAACATGTTATTTTATCGTAAACGTATCTTGCTATTATTATTTTACCATCTCACATTATTTATCATTATCCTAAGTTACCATCATCATAAGTTATCATTATCTTAAGCTATCATTACCATTATTTATTTTTATCATTAGTTATCATTAACGTATCTTGCTATAATTATCTTACCGTCTTACATTTATCTTTACCATAAGTTATCATTATCATATGTTATCATAATCATTATTTATCATTATCATTAATTATCAATATCATTATTAATCATTATCGTCTCTTCCCATTATCATCCTACCATCTCGTATTAGTTATCATTATCATTATTTATCATAATCGTAAATTATCATTATTCCAAGTTATCATCATCATAAGTTATTATTATCATAAGTTATCATTATCCTAAGTTATCATTAACATAAATTATCATTATTATTGTTTATTGTTATAGCTGTCATGAATTATCATTTTATCACTATTTATGTCAATATTCATCATCTTGCTATCATTATCTTACCATCTCACCTCCTGGGTCGTCTCACAGGCCTCCTCCACCCAGGGGTTTTTATTAGTTATCATAATCATTAGTTATCATGATCATTAGTTATCATGATCATTAGTTATCATGATCATTAGTTTATCATGATCATTAGTTTTTCATGATCATTAGTTATCATGATCATTAGTTATCATGATCATTAGTTATCATGATCATTAGTTATCATGATCATTAGGTATCATGATCATTAGGTATCATGATCATAAGTTAGCATGTCTTCTCAGCTTGAATGTGAAATAATGTTCCTGCTTATTACACTGTCATTGTTTTCCTGGGTGAACATCTCTTGTTCCCAGTGCCTTGAAGATGAAACTAGTTGCCTCTTTTTATCTCTCTTCTACAACTTCGTCCCCCTAATCGACTTCATATATAAGATCAGGTCTCTTGTTGGTAATGCATAGTTCGGTCTAACAACTAATATCAACAGCCAATATGAGATTCAACGCTACAGCTTTCGTTGTGTGGGCTGCCCTTCTCTTGCTTCGGGCAAGTGATGGGCTTCAGCCAGACTTGCCCCTCAGACAGTGTCAAGAGGAGTTTTCTGCAGTCACTCTCACAAGCACTCGACTAGAATTCAGCAATTCATTTAACAATAACGCTTTTATCAATTCCTTTATCATGAACATTATTTATCATTTCATTTATCATTAACATTATTTATCAATTCAGTTATCATTAGCATTACTAATTTATTTTTCATTAATATTATTCATCAATATATTTATCATTAACATTATTTATTAACGTATTTATCATTAACATTATTTTCGATATATTCATTATCAACTTATTTTATTTATCTTTAACATTATCTTCCAGTGTATTTATCTTTAACATTATCAATCAATTTATTCATTGAACAGACAATTACATCTACGACTGTGTCTACCATCTCCTTAACAGAGACGGTTTCTTCCTCCATTACAGAGACGGTATCACTGACCCAAGCTGATGTGTTCACTTCCCTGATCTACGTCCCAGTCTTTGTTACCAGAGCCATGACGAACGCCTGGCCAATCCATAAGACTGTTTACCAGACAGAATTTATCAAGGAGACTCTTAATTACGTAGCAACGGCTGTCGAAACATCTACGGTATATAATTGTTAAGTAGAGAAATGTGAATAAAGTCATTTCCATACCAAATTATCTATCAATTATATAATATATAACGTAATATATATGTATTATAAATTATAGATTATATATATATTATATATATATAATATATATATATTATATATATATTATATATATATATATATATATATATTAATATTTATTATATTTATATTATACATTTATATTATACATATTATATTATAATATCATTATTATATTATAGTTATCATCATTATTATATATATATATATATATCATTATATATTAACTATATATACTTATTATATTCATTTATTATTAGCATCATTTATTATAACATCATTTATTATTAAAATAATTATTATTAGCATTATTTATTATTAACATTATTATTAACATTATTATTAAAATTATTTATTATTAACATTACATTATTATTAATATTATTTATTATTAACATTATTTATCATAAAACATTAGTTATAATTAATTGATTATTTATCATTAACAGTATTTATCAATTAGTTACCATAATATTATTTATAATTTTATTTTTATGTTATCATTATCTATATTTACATTAAATTTTTATCAATTGATTTATCGTTACATTATCTATCATTTTTTTATCAATGACATTGACATTATTTGTCATTTCATCATATTTTTAACATATTTATAATTAATTTATCATCAACATATTTACATTTCATTTATCATCAACATTATCTATCATTTAATTTATCTTTAACATATTATTAATTATCATATAATATTATTAGTTTATATGTCATTAATATTAGTAATTCATTTGTCATTATAGTATTAATTTTATTTATCATTTAATTAATTTATTTATTTATTATTATTTATTTATTGTCATAATATTAATCATCATATACTTATCGTAAACTTTATTTATCATCAATATTACTTATTTATCTTGAAACATTATCTATCACTTATTCATCATTAACGTCATTTATCACTTTATTCATCATTAACATCATTTATCAATTTATTTATTATTTACAAAATCATCTTAATGTCTTTCGGCTTTAGTGTGAAAGTAGTGTTCCTGCTATTATTTTGTTATTATTTTTGTCAAAGTCTTGTTCCGAGTGCCTTCAAGATGAGACTAGTGGCATTTCTTTGACCTCTCTTCTTCGGCCGCGTCCTCTAATCTTCATATATAAATCAGATCTCTTGTTGGAAAAGCATAGTTCAGTGAACAGCTAATATCAACAGTCAATATGATTTTCAACGCAACAGCTTTCATGTCTGGGCTACCTTCTCTTGCTTCGAGCAACTAATGGGCTTCAGCCAGACTTTGCCCCTCAAACAGTGTCAAGAGGAGTTTTCTGCAGTCACTCTCACAAGCACTCGACTAGAATTCAGCACCGCTCTCTCTTTACCGTCGCCATCTGGATTAAAACCTGCATATGTTACCGTCACGACCACCACATGCGAACCCTTTACCGTTACTCACACAGAAACGGTTTCCGAACATCAGGCTCCACATTTGGCTTATACAACGCACTACGTTAGGGAGCTGAACATCCTCGAGAAGAATAGGGTATACACTCGAACCATTTATCAGCCTCAAACCATCACCATCACTTATTCGGCTACCCAACTTGAAGACCAGCTGACGCAACTTGAATGGACAACTACATCTACGACTGTGTCTACCATCTCCTTAACAGAGACGGTTTCTTCCTCCATTACAGAGACGGTATCACTGACCCAAGCTGATGTGTTCACTTCCCTGATCTACGTCCCAGTCTTTGTTACCAGAACCATGACGAACGCCTGGCCAATCCACAAGACTGTTTACGAGACAGAATATAACAAGGAGACTGTTAATTACGTAGCAACGGTTGTCGAAACATCTACGGTATATAACTGTTAAGTAGAGAAATGTGAATAAAGTCCTTTTCATACCAAATTATCTATCAATTATCACAATTATCCAATTCCTTAAACTGATATATAATATATATATAATATAATATATATATTACATATCATTAATATATTATACATATATTATATATATATTATATATATTATATATATTATATATATAATATATTTATATATTACTATAGATTTAATATATTATATATATATTATATATATTATATATATATATAATATTATATATATTATATATATATATTATTATATTTGATATATATATTATATATATATTATATATTTATATATATTAATATATGATTATATATTAATTAATTGATTATTTATTTTTAATAGTATTAATTTATTTATCATTAATATTATTAATTTATTTATTATTAATATTACTTATTTATCTTGAACATTATCTATCACTTTATTCATCATTAACGTCGTTTATCACTTTATTCATCATTAACATCATTTATCATTTATTTATTATTTACAAATCATTTAATGTCTTTTCGGCTTTAGTGTGAAAGTAGTGTTCCTGCTATTATTTTGTTATTACTTTTGTCAAAGTCTCGTGTTCCGAGTGCCTTCAAGATGAGAGTAGTGGTATTTCTTTGACCTCTCTTCTTCGGCCGCGTCCCTCTAATCGACTTCATATTAAGATCAGATCTCTTGTTGGAAAAGCATAGTTCAGTGGAACAGCTATATCAACAGCCAATATGAGTTTCAACGCAACAGCTTTAATTGTCGGGGCTACCCTTCTCTTGCTTCGAACAACTAATGGGCTTCAGCCAGACTTTAAAACCTGCATATGTTACCGTCACGACCACCACATGCGAACCCTTTACCGTTACTCACACAGAAACGGTTTCCGAACATCAGGCTCCACATTTGGCTTATACAACGCACTACGTTAGGGAGCTGAACATCCTCGAGAAGAATAGGGCATACACTCGAACCATTTATCAGCCTCAAACCATCACCATCACTTATTCGGCTACCCAACTTGAAGACCAGCTGACGCAACTTGAATGGACAACTACATCTACGACTGTGTCTACCATCTCCTTAACAGAGACGGTTTCTTCCTCCATTACAGAGACGGTATCACTGACCCAAGCTGATGTGTTCACTTCCCTGATCTACGTCCCAGTCTTTGTTACCAGAACCATGACGAACGCCTGGCCAATCCACAAGACTGTTTACCAGACAGAATATATCAAGGAGACTGTTAATTACGTAGCAACGGCTGTCGAAACATCTACGGTATATAACTGTTAAGTAGAGAAATGTAAATAAAGTCATTTTCATACCAAATTATCTATCAATTATCCAATTCCTTAAACTGATATATAATATATATATAATATAATATATATATTACATATCATTAATATATTATATATATATTATATATATATTATATATATATTATATATATATTATATAGTTTATATATATATTATATATGTTTATATATATATATTATATATGTTTATATATATATATATATTTTATATGTTTATTATTAACATTATCTATTAATTAATTGATTATTTATTATTAATAGTATTTATCAATTTAGTTACCATAAGTATTATTTATAATTTTATTTCTCATTTATCATATTATCTATAATTAACATTATTCATCAATTTTAAACTTATCATAACATTATTTTCTAGTTTATTTATCATTTACAGACAGAATATATCAAGGTTACTGTTAGTTACGTAGCAACGGCTGTCGAAACATCTACGGTATATTACTGTTAAGTAGAGAAATGTGAATAGTCATTTTCATACTAAATTATCCATCAATTATCACATTCCTTACGTCGCACAACTACTGATATAACTTTATGTATTGTTAACACTAGCTTTAGATTAATTTCTCTTTACCATTAATCTCTTTATCATTAACATTGTTTATCTATTTATTTATCATTACAAATCATTTTAATGTCTTATCGGCTTTATTGTCAAGTAGTGTTCCTGCTTATTACTTTGTCGTTATTTTTGTCAG
Organism: Penaeus monodon; assembly: GCF_015228065.2. NCBI lineage: Eukaryota > Metazoa > Arthropoda > Malacostraca > Decapoda > Penaeidae > Penaeus > Penaeus monodon. The sequence goes on from NC_051426.1 coordinate 29,866,942, forward strand.
GGTCTCGTGTTCCCAGTGCCTTCAAGATGAAAGTAGTTACATCTCTTTGATCTCTCTTCTTTATCATTACCACTATTTATCTTATTTATAATTAACATTATATATCAATTTATTTATCGTTAACATTATTTACAATTTATTTATCATTAACATTATCTATCTTTTCTTTTATTTTTAACATTATTAATCAATTAATTTATAACTAACATTATTGATTCATTTATCATTAACATTATGAATTCATTTATTATTAACATTATTAATTCATTTATCATTAACATTATTAATTTACTTATTATTAATTTATTTATTATCATTAACATTATCTATCAACTTATTTATCATTATCATTATATATCATCAACATTATTTATCTATCTTTAACATTATTAATTAATTTATCATTAATATTGGACATGGACAACTACATCTACGACTGTGTCTACCATCTCCTTAACAGAGACGGTTTCTTCCTCCATTACAGAGACGGTATCACTGACCCAGTGTTCACCTCCCTGGTCTACGTCCCGATCTTTGTTACCAGAACCATGACGAACACCTGGCCAATCCACAAGTCTGTTTACCAAACAGAATACTTCAAGGAAACCGTTAATTACGTAGCAGCGGCTGTCGAAACATCCACGTTATATAACTGTTATGATGATTACTAGTCGAGTAATGTAAATAAAGTGGTTTCAAACTTATCTATCTATTAACGCGTTCCTTGTTTCGTACAACTATCGTTATAACTATACATGCTGAATCACTGTGTAATTAAAATAATTTATTTGCTTCGTAGTGTTTGTATCATGAACAACCATAAAACCATCTATCGTTTTTTGTCAGCATTAATTCATTGCTGTTGTGAAAACGCTCGTTGTACCACAAGGAAAGTAGTTCTTAATCATAATCACTGATACCACAGTGTTTTTTTGGATTTTTTTTTTTAGATTTTTTTGTTATGGTATACATTCAAAATTAAATAGATTAATCAAGAATCCTGTATAACTGATTATCCATTTATTGCAACATAACAGCGTAAACTAAAATACTGGAATCCTTGGGCAATAAGCCAAAGTATTCATGAAGATAAACCCTATATAAAAAATTCAACATCACTGCGTATCGTATATCGTATCGTACTATTATTATGTTACCATCTCACATTATTTATTATAAGTTATCATTATCATTATCATTATTTATCATTATCATTATTCATCACTATGGTTATTCATGATTTTCAATATTTATGATTATCATTGTCGTTATTTATCTTTATCTTTATTTATCATTCTCATTATTTATCATTATCATTATTTATCTTTATTATTTATCATTATCATTATTTATCATTATCATCATTTTTCATTATCATTATTTTTCATTATCATAATTCCATTCATTATCATATTTATCATTATCATTTTTATCATTATCTATCATAATCATTATTATGATTTATCATTATCATGGTCTGTCATTATCATTGGTCTGTCATTATCATGGTCTGTCATTATCATGGTCTGTCATTATCATGGTCTGTCATTATCATGGTCTGTCATTATCATGGTCTGTCATTATCATGGTCTGTCATTATCATGGTCTGTCATTATCATGTCTGTCATTATCATGGTCTATCATTATCATGGTCTGTCATTATCATGGTCTGTCATTATCATGGTCTATCATTATCATGGTATTCCATTATTATCATAAATATTATTTCATTATTATTATGACAAACATTATTTCATTATTATGATAAAAATCATTTCATTATTATGATAAACATTATTACGATGAATGAATATCTCACTGCATGATGATATAAACATCATTATTAAACATGTATTATTTTAGATGCATATCAAATTGCTCTTCAAAACCATGTTTTTGCTGAATTTACATTTTAACACATTCATACTACACATCCAATACTAATAATATTACATGCATTATTCAAGAATTCTTTGTGCTTGATAATCTCATTGTTGTTAAATAACAGCGCAAACTAATGTATGGATACTTTGTGAGTAATGATCATGATTTTTCTGCCCTATTATGCCTGAAGAGTTTTTTTGTGTGTTTCGGCTTTAGTGTGAAAGCAGCGTTCCTATTACTTGTCATCATTCATTTATCATTAACATTATTTTTTTATTTTATTTATCATTAATATTATATCCAATTTATTTCATTATTATTTATCAGTTTCCTTTATCATTTGGCATTATTTATCAATCTTAGTTATTACTCAGCATTATTTACCAATTCATTTATCATCATATATTGAGTTATCATTTACAAAATCAATTTTATTACTAGTCATTATTTCTGTCATGGTCTCGTGTTCCAATGCCTGTCAGGTTTGAAAGTGTTAATTCCTCTTGACTTTCTCTTCTTCGACCGCGTCCTTCAGTTGACTATCAATATATACGATCAAATCTCGTGTTGGAAAAGCCATAGTTCGGCTTAACAACTAACATCAACTGCCACATGAGCTTCAATCTACGCAACACTTTCGTTGTCTGGGCTGCCGTTTCTCCGTTGCTTCGAGCAAACACAATGGGCTTTCAGCCAGACTTGCCACTCAAACAATGTCATGAGGAGTTTTCTGCGTCATTCTCATACGCACTCGAACTAGAATTCGCCCGATCTCTTTACGGACGCCAGTCATGGATTCTTAACCTACAATGTTTCCGTCACGACCACCACTTGCAAACCCTTTACGTTACTCACACAGAAAGGTTTCGCACTCCCGGCTCCACCACTTGGCTTACATAACGCACTATGTTTACGGAGCTGAACATCAAACGACGAAAATAGGGCATAACACTCGAACTCTTTATCAGCCTCAGAAACCACCACCATCACTTACTCAGGCTACCCGACCTTGTAAGACCGGCTGACTGCAACTTGAGTGACAACGACGTCGACGGCTTATGTCTACTTCTCTTTAACAGAGACAGTTTTTCTACTCCGTCATAGAAACGGTATAACTGACTCCCAAGCTGATGTGTTCACCTCCCTGAATCTTACGTCCCAGTCTTTGTTACCAGAACCATGACGAACGCCTGCCAATCCACAAGACTGTTTACCCAGACAGACTACATATTTTAATTCTTCAGGTTATTCGCTGAATACTCACTGACGTAATTAAAGTATACGAATTTTTTTTTTACAAACATTACATAAAAGACTTTCATTTAATAGTCAAGCCTTCACTTTAAGTGACCATTATATCAAGTTGCCGTGCTTCTCCGTTACGTTGTTCTCGGTATCATTGTCTTTCATCATATCTTGCTACCATCATATTAACTGACATTCGTTATCATAATGTTGTAATAATCATTATTTAACCCCTTATTATTGTATGTCTTTAACAACACCAGCCTTATTATATTCTTATTACTATAATTTTTATTATTAATTATTATTATTATTATTATTATTATTATTATTATTATTATTATTATTATTAAGATTAGTCTTTACTGTTTATTATTATTAGTTCATTTATCATTTACATTATATAGCGGTTTTTTTATTTATCGTTAACATTATTAACAATTTTATTTATTGATTACCATATATATCAAGTTATTTGTCGTTAACATTATCAACAATTTTTATTTATCATTAACATTATTTATCATTTAATTTTATCATTTAACATTATTTATCATTTGATTTATCGTTAACAATATCTATCATTTTTTTATCAATGCACCATTGACATTTATTTGTCATTTCATCTATTTTTAACATTATTTATCAATTAATTTTTATCATCAACAGTATTTATCATTTCATTTTTATCATCAACATTGTCTATCATTTAATTTATCTTTACATTATTAATTTATTATCATTAATATTATTGATTTTATTTTGTCATTAATATTAGTAATTCATTTGTCATTAATATTATTAGTTTTATTTATCATTAATATTATTATTTATTTATCAATTAATATTATTTAATTTATTATTATTAATATTATTAATATTAATTTTATCATTTACATTATTTATTTATTTTATATTAATTTATTTATTATCATTAACATTAATCATCAATATACTTATCGTAAACTTATTTTATCATCAATTTACTTATTATTCTTGAACATTATCTATAACTTTATTCGTCATTAACGTACATTTAATCACTTTATTCATCATTAACGTCATTTATATCACTTTATTCATCATTAACATCATTTATCAATTTATTTATTATTTACAAAATCATTTTAATGTCTTTTCGGCTTTAGTGTGAAAGTAGTGTTCCTGCTATTATTTGTTATTACTTTTGTCAAGGTCTCGTGTTCCGAGTGCCTTCAAGATGAGAGTAGTGGCATTTCTTTGACCTCTCTTCTTCGGCCGCGTCCCTCTACTTCATATATAAGATCAGATCTCTTGTTGGAAAAGCATAGTTCAGTGGAACAGCTAACATCAACAGCCAATATGAGTTTCAACGCAACAGCTTTCATTGTCTGGGCTACCCTTCTCTTGCTTCGAGCAACTAATGGGCTTCAGCCAGACTTGCCCCTCAAACAGTGTCAAGAGGAGTTTTCTGCAGTCACTCTCACAAGCACTCGACTAGAATTCAGCACCGCTCTCTTTACCGTCGCCAATCTGGATTTAAAACCTGCATATGTTACCGTCACGACCACCACATGCGAACCCTTTACCGTTACTCACACAGAAACGGTTTCCGAACATCAGGCTCCACATTTGGCTTATACAACGCACTACGTTAGGGAGCTGAACATCCTCGAGAAGAATAGGGCATACACTCGAACCATTTATCAGCCTCAAACCATCACCATCACTTATTCGGCTACCCAACTTGAAGACCAGCTGACGCAACTTGAATGGACAACTACATCTACGACTGTGTCTACCATCTCCTTAACAGAGACGGTTTCTTCCTCCATTACAGAGACGGTATCACTGACCCAAGCTGATGTGTTCATTTCCTTGATCTACGTCCCAGTCTTTGTACCAGAACCATGACGAACGCCTGGCCAATCCCAAGACTGTTTCCAGACAGAATATATCAAGGAGACTGTTAATTACGTAGCAACGGCTGTCGAAACATCTACGGTATATAACTGTTAAGTAGAGAAATGTGAATAAAGTCATTTTCATACCAAATTATCTATCAAATTATCCAATTCCTTATAAAACTATATATAATATATATAGTATAGTTAACTATTTAATTTATATCATTAATATATTATAATATTATATTATATATAATTATATTATATTTATATTAACATTATATATATATATTTATATATTATATTATTATATAATTATCTATTATTTATATTAATATTAATTAGATTTATTATTATAATAGTATTTATATCAATTTATTAATATTTATTTATACTATTTATTTATCATTATATATTATTTATAATTAATTTATCATCTATTATATATCATTAATCATTATTATTGTTATTTATATTATAAACAGATATATCATTATTTATTATCATAACTTAATATTACGTAATTATTATCTTATATTAATT
>NC_051426.1:29872599-29883876 GCF_015228065.2 Penaeus monodon
ATATATATATATAATATATATATAATATATATATATAATATATATATAATATATTAATATGTAATATATATATATTATATTATATATATATCAAATATCAGTTGAAGGAATTGGATAATTGTGATAATTGATAGATAATTTGGTATGAAAATGACTTTATTCACATTTCTCTACTTAACAGTTATATACCGTAGATGTTTCGACAGCCGTTGCTACGTAATTAACAGTCTCCTTGATATATTCTGTCTGGTGAACAGTCTTGTGGATTGGCCAGGCGTTCGTCATGGTTCTGGTAACAAAGACTGGGACGTAGATCAGGAAAGTGAACACATCAGCTTGGGTCAGTGATACCGTCTCTGTAATGGAGGAAGAAACCGTCTCTGTTAAGATGGTAGACACAGTCGTAGATGTAGTTGTCCATTCAAGTTGCGTCAGCTGGTCTTCAAGTTGGGTAGCCGAATAAGTGATGGTGATGGTTTGAGGCTGATAAATGGTTCGAGTGTATGCCCTATTCTTCTCGAGGATGTTCAGCTCCCTAACGTAGTGCGTTGTATAAGCCAAATGTGGAACCTGATGTTCGGAAACCGTTTCTGTGTGAGTAACGGTAAAGGGTTCGCATGTGGTGGTCGTGACGGTAACATATGCAGGTTTTAAATCCAGATTGGCGACGGTAAAGAGAGCGGTGCTGAATTCTAGTCGAGTGCTTGTGAGAGTGATCCCAAAAAACTCCTCCTGCCCTTTTTTGGGGTGCAAGTCGGGTTTGAAGCCCTTTGGGGTTGCTCGAAGCAAGAGAAAGGCGCCCAAAAGGGAAAGTTTGTTCCCGGGGAAGCTCATATTGGCGTTAAATTTTAGTTTTAAAGCCGAACAGGCTTTTCCAACAAGATTTGATCTTATATATGAAGTCCCCCTAAATGACGGGGTCAAAAAGAAGAAAAGGGTCAAAGAGAATGAACAAACTTTCAACCGAAGGTTTGGGAAAACACGAGACCCTGACAAAAATAAGACTAATTAAAAAAAATTTTTTTGGGGAAATGATAAATCAAAAATTTTTTGAGATAAATAAATTGGTAAAAAAATTGCTGATAAAAACTAAAATTGAAAAAATTTTCTGATAAAAAATAGATTGAAAAAATAATGCCAAATGATAAAGGAATTTGATAAATAATAATGACAAAAAAATTGAAAAATAATAATGAAAATAAATTAAAAAATAATAATGACAAAAAAATTTGATAGATAATAAGGGACAAAAATTGAAAAATAAAAAATGAAAAATAAATTGATAAAAAATTTAAATGAAAAACCCTTTTTTAAATAATAATGACAAAAAAATTGAAAAATAATAATAAAAAAAAAATTTGGATAAATAATTGACAAATAAATTGATAAAAATATTAATGAAAATAAATAAAAAATAATGTTAATGATAAATAAATTGTGCCCAATAATAGGAACGCTGCTTTCACACTAAAGCCGAAACACAAAAAAAACTCTTCATAAATTGGGCAAAAAAATTCATGTATCCCCCAAAGTCTCCAATAAAATTAAATTTTGCGCTGTTTTTTCCCAAAAATTAGAGTAAAAATCACAAAGAATTTTTGAATAATGCATGAAATTTTTAAATTTTAGTTGAGTGTAGTATGAATGTGTCTAAAAAAAATTAAATTTTTCACCCAAAAAAATTTTTTTTGAAAAAGGCAATTTGATTGCATCTAAAATAAAAATTTTTAAATAATGAGTTTATCATCTCAGGGAAATGAAGTTTATTCATCCCCCGAAATAATTTTTATCAAAATCAGGGAAATGTTTGATTTTATCATCGAAAATAATGTTTATCATAAAATGAAATGTTTTTACCATAAAATAAAAAAAAAGTTTGTCATAATGTTTAAAAAGTGATGTTTTCATAAAAAAAATTAAATATTTTTACATAGTAAAAATGAGGAAATTTTTATCATAATAAAAAATGAAAAAATTTATCATAATAATAATAAAAAATGTTTTCAAATAATAATGAGTTTTTTATCTAAAATGATCTTTATAACAAAGGGGTTCATGAAACTAATATTATGATGGCTAATGATCATGATAAATAATGATCAGGAAAAATATATCATCAAAATAATGAAATTTTAAATAGTGCTATATTTTAATGTAATGAAAATAATGATAATGAAAAATAAAATAATAATCAATCAAAATTAATGATAAATCATGAAAAATGATAGCCCCTGATAATCTAGACCATGAAAAATGAAACCCATTTAATGATAGCCCCATGATAATGTTTAGACCATGATAATGATAGCCATGATAATGATAGACCATGATAATGATAGACCATGATAATGATGGGGCCATATAATGATGGGCCCCATAAATAATGAAAAGCCCATGACAATGATAGGCCCTGATAATTATAGACCCGGGAAATGATAAACCTTTAAAAATTTATAGCCATGAAAATGATGACCCTGAAAATTTAAAACCCCGGGAAAATAGACCAGGACAATGAAGACCATGTTTAAGGGTTGGAAATCATGATAATGTAGACCAGATAATGAAGCCCCTTTAAATAAGGATAGACCCTGATAAGATGGGACCATGATAATGATGACATGATAATGTAAAACCATGATAATGAAGACCATGATAATGATAGACCATGATAATGATAAAACCATGATAATATAGACCCATGATAATGAAGCCCCAGAAAAGGGAAGACCCTGATAATGATGCCCCATGATAATGATAGACCATAAAATAATAAATAGCCCATGTAAAAAAGGGACTATGAAAATGATAGCCCCCTGAAATGATAGCCCCGAAAATGATACCCTTTTAAATGTTTAGACCCTAAAAATTATGACCCTAAAATTTTGATAACCCTAAATTAAATCATGATAATGATAGACCTGCAAATGAAGCCCCTGATAATGAAGCCCATGAAATGAAAAACCCCAGAAAAAAAGGACTATGATAATGATAGACCCTGTTAATGATAGACCCTAATAATGATAGACCCTGATAATGATAGCCCGGGAAAATAAGGTTTAGACCCGAAAAGATAACCCTGATAATGATAACCCTGATAAGGATGGGACCCTAAAAAAGTAGCCCTTTTGTTTAATGTAAAACCATGATAATGATAGACCATGATAAGAAAGACCATGATAAACAACCAATGAATGACAAAACCAGATAAGACAGCCCATGATAATGGCGGGACCATGAAGGGACAAAACCATGTAATGAAAGCCCTTTGAAAAGACAACTTTTGAAAATAACAAAACCCATGATAATGACGGGACCATGAAAATGACAGAGCTTTGATAATGACAGAGCATGATAAGCAGAGCAGAAAAATGACAGCCCATGATAAGGGACAGAAAATGTAATGACAGACCATGATAATGACACACCATGATAATGACAGCCATGATAAGGGAACAGACCATAATAATAAACAGACCATGATAATGCCCGACATGAAAAGGGACAAGGACCATGATAAGGGACAGCCCAGTAATACAGACCATGATAATGACAGACCTTTAAAATTTACAGACCATGAAATGAAAGACCTGAAATGATAAACATAAAAATGTTAGGATAGATAATGAAAAAAAATGACTAATTATAATGATAAAAAATTTTAAAATGATAATTAAATTTATAATGAAAATTTAAATTATAATGAAAAATTAAAGGAATAATGATAAAATAAGGGTTTAATGAAAAAAAAATTTATAATGATAAATAATGATAATGAAAAAAATTTGAAAATGTAAATAATGTTTAATGATAATAATGACAATGAAAAATAAGAAATGAAAAAAAATGATAATAAAAAAAAATGAAAATTTAAAAAAATTTTGAAATGAAAAATAATGATAATAAAAAATAATGATAATGTAAATAATGAAAATGATAAAAAAAGGGAATAAATAAATAAAGATAAAGATAAAAAAGATAATAAAATCAAAATATTGATAACCCATGAATAACCATATTGATGAAAAATGAAAATATAAATAAAGTAAAAATAAAAAAAGATAATGAAATAAATAACTTAAATAAAAATGGGGGATGGAAACATAATAATATACGATACATATCCCGGTTTAAGGTGAGTTGAATTTTTTATATGGGGTTTTATCTTCATGAATATTTTGGCTTTTTCCCCAAAAGGGTTCCAGTATTTTAGTTTACGCTTTTAAATTTCAAAAAATGGATAATCAGTTATACAGGATTCTTGTTTAATTTTTTAAATTTTTTTAATGTAAAACCATAAAAAAAAATTTTAAAAAAAAAAAACCAAAAAAAACACTGTTGGGATCAGTGATTTTTGATTAAGAATACTTTTCCCTTTTGGGGACAACGAGCCCTTTTTACAAACAAAACAATGAATTTAAAAGCTGACAAAAAAAAAAAAGTGGGTTTTTTTTTGGGGGGGTGTAACAAACCCCTAAAGAAGCAAAAAATTTTTGTGGATTGGCCCGGTGTTTTGTCAGGTTCTTTTGGGAACAAAATCGGGACGTAGACCCCGGGAGGTGAACACTGGGTCAGTGATACCGTCTCTGTAAAAGGAGGGGAAAAAACCCTCCTTTTTAAGGAGATGGGGAGGGCACAGGGCGTAGTAGATGTAGTTGTCCAGTCCAATATTAAAGATAAAGTTAAAAATGTTTTAAAAATAGAAAAAATAATTTTATGAAAATATAATGAAATGATAAATAAGTTTTATGATATGTTTAAAGATAAAAAATAAATTAAAAATAAATAAATTAATAAGTAAAGATAAATAAATGAATAATATTAAGATAAAATGAATTTTAAAAGTTTTATGGGTAAATGAAATTTAAAAATGTTTTAAATAAATAATTAATAATGTTAATGATAAAGGGAAATTTAAAAATTTAAAGAAAAATGAATTTAAAAATGTTAATGATCAATGAATTAATAATGTTTAAAGATAAATTTAAATAAAGTTAATGATAAAAGAATTTAAAAATTTTTAATGATAAATGAAAACAAAAAATGTTGTTATAAATTAAATTTATTAATAATGTTAAACTAAACGAAATGATAAATAAATTTTTAAAAATAAAAAAATTTTAAATAATGTTAAAAAATAAATAAATTTATTATAATGTTTAATTAATAACGTTAATGATCAAGTAATTGGAAATAATTTAAAGATAAATTTATTAAAATTGTAATTTTGAATAATTGATAAACATTTTTTAAATTTAAATAAAATAAATATGGTAAAGATTTAAAAAAAGAGTCAAAGAGATGTAATACTTTTTTCCCTTTAAACACTGGGAAAAAACCCCAGACCCTGGCAAAAAAAACGACAAAAAACAGGAACATACTTTTACAATAAAGCCGATAAAACATTAAAAAAAAATTTTAATGATAAAAAAAAGATAAACAATTTTTTAATGATAAAGAGATTTTGGTAAAGAGGAAAAAAAAATTTAAAATAGTGTTAACAATTTCATAAAGTTATATCAGTATTGTGCGAGTAAGGGAAAGTGATAATTTAAAGGATTAAATTTGTATAAAAGAAATTAATTCACATTCCTCTATTTAAAATTAAAATACCGTGATGTTTCGACCGCCGTTTTTAAAGTAAAATTTTTAGTTCCCCCTTGATATATTTTTGTCTGTAAAAAGAAAAAAAAACTAGAAAATAATGTTTAAAGGGTAAGTAAATGATGAAAAATGTTAATTATAGATAAATTATAAAATTAGGGAAAAAAAATTAAAATAATACTTTGGGAACTAAATTGAAAATATTATTAAAAATAAATAATCAAATTTAAATTTAAAAAAATTTGTGTTAATAAAAAAACATAAAAAATATATATAAAAATATATAATATATATATAATATATTTAAAGTATGTAATATATATATTTTTTAAAATTTATATAATTATATTCGTTTTAAAGGGGGTTTGGGAAAATTTTGATAATTTATAGATAATTTGATATGAAAATGACTTTATTCAAAATTTCTTACTTAACAGTTTTTATACCGTAGAGTTTCGACAGCCGTTGCTACGTAATTTTCAGGGCTCCTTGATATATTCTGTCTGGTAAAAAGACTTGGGGGATTGGCCAGGCTTCGTCTGGTTTTTGGTAACAAAGACTGGGACGTAGATCGGGAAATGAACACATCCGCTTTTGGGGCGGGGATACCGTCTTTGTAATGGGGGAATAGAAACCGTCTCTGTTAAGGAGATGGTTTTGACCAGTCCCTAGATGATTTTTTCCCTTCAAGTTGGGGGCAGCTGGTCTTCAAGTTGGGTAGCCGAATAAGTGATGGTTTATGGTTTGAGGTGATAATGGTTCGGTGTACCCCTTAAATTTTTTCTCGAGGGTGTTCAGCTCCCTAAAGTAGTTTCGTTTTTATAAGCCAAATGTGGAGCCCAAAGTTTTGGAAAACCCTTTTTGTTTTTAGTAAAAGGTAAAAAGGGGTTTGCATGGGGTGGTCGGGGCGGTAACATATGCAAAGGGTTTTTAAATTTGATTGGGTACGGTAAAGAGAGCGGTGCGAATTTTTAGTCGAGTGTTGTGAAGGGGACTGCAGAAAAACCTTTTTGCACTGTTTGAGGGGAAATCTGGCGAAGCCCCCTTAGTTGCTCGAAGCAAAAAGAAGGGGTTTGCCCAGAAAAATTTAAAGCCCGTTTCGTTGAAAAATATATTTGGGTGTTTTTATTTCTGTTCCACTGAACTTGCTTTTTAAAAAAGAGATCCCGATCTTCCCATATGAAATCGATTTGAGGGGGCGGCCGGGAAAAGAAGGTAGAGAAATGCCACTTCCCCTCATCTTAAGGCACTCGGAAAACGAAATTTTTCAAAAATTAAAAATAAAATAATAGCAGGAACACTACTTTCACCTTAAAATCGAAAAAGGGCATTTAAAAAGATTTTGTAAAAAATAAATAAATTGATAAAAGATGTTAATGATGAATAAGTGAAAAAAGGACGTTAATGATGAATAAAGTTATAGATAATGTTCAAAATAAAATAAATTTTAAAAAAAAAAAATAAATTGATCAATAATTAATGAAAAAAATAAGTTTAAAATAAAGCCTTACATAAGAAAATTGATGAAATGTTAAAGATAATAAAAAAAATTATAATTTATGATAAAAAATTAAAAATATTAATGATAAATAAAAATAATAATTTAATGGAAAAATGAAATTTCTAATAAATTTAAAGCCCAAAAAAATTTAAAAACCTTTAAAAGCAGCGCCTTGGGGCCCCTCGGGCCTCCTGGCCTCTTTTTGTTTAAAAAAATTGAACCCAAAAAATTTTGGGAAATTTTTCAAATCCAGTGTAGTCGCCACATAACAAAAATCTACACATAGAAAACAGTAATGATTAAAAATTTTTAATTTTTAAATACGCTTTTCGCCCAAAAAGGTCCCTAGTTTACCCTTTAGTTACAATAATTAGCGATCAATTACAGATTCTTAATTTTTTATTGAATTTTGAATTTTTTGTGATTACAAAAAAAAACTCTGATTTCCAAAATAACACAGGGTATCAGGATTGTGATTTAAAATTTACTTTCAAATAAAAAATATTTATTTTTTAAGGGCAATTTTAAAGTATATCAAAAATTTTGGTGGGACTATATCAGCAAAAATGTAAATAAAAATGATGATAACAAAGCGTTTTCACAAAGCAATAAATTAATGCTGACATTAGAAACGTTGAAAGGCGGGGAATATCTTTTATGCCCCTGAAAGGAAAAAGAAATTTTCCAGATAATGATGTTCTCCTAATTCTAAAGGTTTACGGGAAAAAATAAACCCAAAAAGAAGGGTAATGATAATAATGATAAAGTTTAAAACCCAAAAAATAAAAACAGTAAAGCTAATCTTAATAAAAATAATAATAAAAAATAAAATAACAATAATAATAAACCTTATATTTAAAAAAGAATTTAAAAAGGATGGTGGGAAAACAGACAATAAAGGGGTTAATTTAAAGATTTTAAACACTAGATAACGAAAAGTCACTAATAGATGTTAGCAAGAAGGGTTTAAAGACAATGATACCGAGGGGAAAAATACGAGAAGCAACTGGGAACCTTTATTAAAGGTCACATAAAATGAAGGCTTGATATTAAATGAAAGTCTTTTATGGAATGTTTGTAAAAAAAAAAAAACGTTACTTCAAACTTCATTTATTATTTAGCGAAAAATCACTGAAGGGAATTAAAAAATGTATTCCCGTCTGGGAAACTCTGTGGATTTGGCCGGCGTTCGCCTGGTTCTGGTTTAAAAAAGACGGGGGCGTAGATTCAGGGGGTAAAACAATCAAACTTGAATCGTGATACCGTTTCTTTTAACGGAGGGAGAAACTGTCTCTGTTGTCCAAATCAAGTTGCGTCAGTGGTCTTTTAAATCGGGGAGCCGAGTAAGTGATGGTGGTGGTTGGGCTGAAAAAGTTCGAGGGTTGCCCATTTTTTCTCGTTGGTGTTTTAGCTCCGTAAAAATAGTGAGTTTTGGAAGCCAAAGGGGTGGAAACCGAGTTCGGAAACCGTTTCGGGGTGGGTAACGGTAAAGGGTTCGCATGTGGTGGTCGTGACGGTAACATATGCAGGTTTTAAATCTAGATTGGCTACGGTAAAGAGAGCGGTGCTGAATTCTAGTCGAGTGCTTGTGAGAGTGACTGCAGAAAATTCCTCTTGACACTGTTTGAGGGGCAAGTCTGGCTGAAGCCCATTAGTTGCTCGAAGCAAGAGAAGGGTAGCCCAGACAATGAAAGCTGTTGCGTTGAAACTCATATTGGCTGTTGATATTAGCTGTTCCACTGAACTATGCTTTTCCAACAAGAGATCTGATCTTCTATATGAAGTCGATTAGAGGGACGCGGCCGAAGAAGAGAGGTCAAAGAAATGCCACTACTCTCATCTTGAAGGCACTCGGAACACGAGACTTTGACAAAAGTAATAACAAAATAATAGCAGGAACACTACTTTCACACTAAAGCCGAAAAGACATTAAAATGATTTTGTAAATAATAAATAAATTGATAAATGATGTTAATGATGAATAAGTTGATAAATAAAGTTTACGATAAGTATATTGATGATTAATGTTAATGATAATAAATAAATTAATAATATTAATGATAAATAAATTAATAATATTAATGATAAATAAACTAATAATATTAATGACATATGAATTACTAATATTAATGACAAATAAATTAATAACCTGAACGCAGCGCCTTGGACCGCTCGGCCATCCTGGCTCTTTATGTAAAGAAATTGAACCCAAATTTGGAATTTTACAAATCCAGTGTAGTCGCCACATAACAAATATCTACACATAGAAGCAGTAATGATGAAATTTCTAATTATAGTACGCTTATCGCCCAAGGATCCCAGTTTACGCTGTTATGTTACAATAATTAGATGATCAATTACAGTATTCTTAATTATTCTATTGAATTTTGAATTTATGTGATTACAAAAAAATCTCTGATATTCCAAAATAACACAGTGGTATCAGTGATTGTGATTAAGATTTACTTTCACTAAAAGTATTTAGTTTTGAAGGGCAATTTAATGTATATCTAAAATCATGGTGGACTATATCAGCAATAATGTAAATAATAATGATGGTACAACGAGCGTTTTCACAACAGCAATAAATTAATGCTGACATTAGAAACGTTAGACGGCGGTAATATCTTCATGCCTCTGAAAGAAACAGAAATTGTCCAGATAATGATGTTCATCATAATGCTAATGGTGACGGAAAACATAAACAAAATGAGGATAATGATAATATATGATAAATGTTAAATCATAATAATAATAACAGTAAAGCTAATCTTAATAATAATAATAATAATAATAATAATAACAATAATAATAAATCATTATAGTAATAAGAATATAATAAGGATGGTGTAAAGACAGACAATAATAAGGGTTAAATAATGATTATTACAACACTATGATAACGAATGTCAGCTAATATGATGTTAGCAAGATATGATGAAAGACAATGATACCGAGGACAACGTACCGAGAAGCACTGGCAACTTGATATAATGGTCACATAAAGTGAAGGCTTGACTATTAAATGAAAGTCTTTTATGTAATGTTTGTAAAAAAAAAAATCGTATACTTCAATTCTTCAGTGATTATTCAGCGAATAATCACTGAAGAATTAAACATGTAGTCTGTCTGGTAAACAGTCTGTGGATTGGCCAGGCGTTCGTCATGGTTCTGGTAACAAAGACTGGGACGTAGATCAGGGAGGTAAACACATCAGCTTGAGTCAGTGATACCGTTTCTCTAACGGAGGTAGAAACTGTCTCTGTTGTCCACTCAAGTTGCGTCAGCTGGTCTTCAAGTCGGGTAGCCGAGTAAGTGATGGTGGTGGTCTGAGGCTGATAAATAGTTCGAGTGTATGCCCATTCTTCTCGTTGGTGTTCAGCTCCGTAACATAGTGAGTTATGGAAGCCAAGTGTGGAGCCTGATGTTCGGAAACCGTTTCTGTGTGGGTAACGGTAAAGGGTTCGCATGTGGTGGTCGTGACGGTAACATATGTAGGTTTAAGATCCAGACTGGCGTCGGTAAAGAGAGCGGTGCTGAATTCTAGTCGAGTGCGTATGAGAATGACTGCAGAAAACTCCTCCTGAAATTGTTTGAGTGGCAAGTCTGGCTGAAGCCCATTGGTTGCTCGAAGCAAGAGAAAGGCAGCCCAGACAATGAAAGCTGTTGCGTTTAAGCTCATATTGGCAGTTGATGTTAGTTGTTAAGCCGAACTATGCTTTTCCAACAGAGATTTGATCTTATATATGAAGTCAACCTGAATGACGCGGTCGAAGAAGAGAAGTCAAAGAGAATGAACTATTTTCAACCTGAAGGCATTGGGAACACGAGACCCTGACAGAAATAATGACTAAGTAATAGAAATGATTTTGTAAATGATAAATCAATAATATTGATGATAAATGAATTGGTAAATAATGCTGATAATAACTAGATTGATAAATAATGCCAAATGATAAAGGAACTGATAAATAATAATGACAAATAAATTGATAAATAATAATGACAAATAAATTGATAAATAATAATGACAAATAAATTGATAAATAATAATGACAAATAAATTGATAAATAATAATGACAAATAAATTGTTAAATAATAATGACAAATAAATTGGATAAATAATAATGACAAATAAATTGAAAATAATAATGACAAATAAATAAATCATAAA
>NC_051426.1:29888976-29908439 GCF_015228065.2 Penaeus monodon
TTCCATCTTGGACCAGGAGAACTCTCCCACGTGTGTATGCCGTGCGTGGCGTCCCGTATTACCAGGAGACAGGGGTCCTGGAGGTTGAGCGATGCTGCACACTGCGCCCTGCAGCTATCAACACACCTCTTTGGGCCTCTATTCTGGTTAGACGGGTGGCTTGATCAAGGAACGGTCAAGTCAATTGGCTGGTCAAATATGGCTAGGGTCAAGCAGGCACTGTTCAGTCGGTAGCGCATAAGTACCGCGATTACCATCCGTACTGCAATAGTGTCTGCCTATATTTCCTCATTGGCTGTTGGGAGATTTTGAGGCCCAACTGTAGCTTCCCCTCGTTGGACTCCATGGTGGGTGAGGAAATGAAGAATTCTAATTTGTATGATTACTACAAATTTACAAAGATCTAGCACTCTCCCTGACGACCTACGCAATCCCCTGGCCATTCCCTCTGGAACATCACATGTTGTCACTCTGGAACCTTTCCAGCTTCCAAAGGGCAAGAATGGGAATTGCAATGGTTCCTGGAATCCCAAACCAGGTAAGAAGGGGAAAATTCCCCCTCAATCCATTAAGGAAATCTTACCTGGTAAATATGAAAGTATTTCATATAGTAAGTACCTAGTAGTGAAGACCATTGATGGTGTATCAATCATGGATCTTGGTATTTTGAAGTACATCGGAAAATAGTTGAAGTATGTCAATGTGATCCTCGCATCATCCCACAGCGAGATGGTAGCTTGATAGTTGAGAGTGACCGTCTGCGTGCGATATGCAACATTCCTGGGGCTATATTTTTAATTACCAGTGGTGCTTTGCTTTTGCTTTGTTTTTATCCATTTAACAAGGATGGTCAAGAACACCATAACCAGACCCTATTTCAAAGGGATGTGTACCTGGGGCATGGGACAGTGTGTCCACACAGGGGAAGTGAATGGCTTGTTCACTTCCCCTGTGGGGACACTCTCATTCTTTCGTCCCTAAGCCGCCATCCGCTGCTTGGGTGGATAATTTTGGGCTTCCTCTTGACAGAAAGCCTTACACAGGCTTCGGGAAACATCCCTTTCTGCTCTAGAGGAATTTTACAGCTCACTCCAGGTTGGACAACAAGCAAAGAAGAATACGAATATAATAAATAAATGGTTGTACATCTACTATCTTGTACTCTCTTTGGGGAGTGGTTGCTGTGGGTGTGAGTACCCACAGCTATGGCTGGGTGCTGAAGTCGGAGATCAACAGGGGAGCCGATAGGTTCCGCAGTCGGCTCCCTCCTAATGGAATTCGCCTTGCCGCGGTGGGGGGGCTTGAGGTCCCAATGATCTGGTGAGCATATAGTAAGTACCTAGTAGTGATGGTGTATCAATCATGGATCTTAATATTTTTAAGTACATTGGAAAATAGTTGAAGTATGTCAATATGATCCTCGCATCACCCCACAGCGGGATGGTAGCTTGATAGTTGAGGTTTCATCACCAGACGAGAGTGACCATCTGCATGCGAGATGCAACATTCCTGGGGCTCAACTTTCATGTTCACCTTACAAAACAATCAATCAGTGTAAGGGAGTTGTCTTTTCCCGAGACCTGATGAGGTATTCTGAGGAGATACTGTTAGAGGAACTAGAGAATTTTAATGTAGTGGCAGTAAAACGTTTTAGGAAGAAAGTTGATGGTTTGGAACAGTCGACACCAGCTCTCCTTTTAACTTTTAACACGCTAGTCCTTCCAGAATCAGTTAAGTTGGCATGGTACCACCTCAAGGTAAAGCCATATGTGCCCAACCCTATGCGGTGCTTCCACTGCCAGGGTTATGGGCATGGAGCCAACTCTTGTCGTTTTAAAGAAAATGGACAACCAAGAGTATGTGTAAAGTGTGGTACCACAGGTCATCAAGGAGATGACAACTATCCAGGTCCAATATGCTGTTACCACTGCAAAGAAGGTCATGAAGCTTCATCAAAGCAATGTAAAAAGGTACAAATTTGAAAAAGAAGTATTGGTAATAAGGAGCAAGGAGAAAGATAGTTTTCCAGAGGCAAAGCGACGTGCCTGTGTGCTATTTGCACACCCAGGTAGGTCCTTTGCTTCTGTTCTAGCCCATCCTCCTTCCCACCAACCCTTGCCTCCAGTGCTTCTTACATCACACACTCTGTCACTTCCTTAAACCTCAGTCCCCAATTGCTGACACTGCCTCTGGTGAGTTGTTCCACCAGAAAGGGAGTAGGAGTGACGGGTCTATTGAGGAGACTCCTCCTCCCAAAGTAAGGTTTTTGGAGCCATCAGTTTCAGGTTCCAGAGATTTCAACGGTGACAGCTCCAGCTACCACCACATCCACAGGGGCCTCCTCTGCTAGGCAGAATACCCCTGAAGCAAAGGCTGAGGTACGCCCTTTGCCCAGGCAAAGGAAACCTTAGCCTGTTCAAAAGACTCATTTCAAGGTGGGGTCTTTGGAGCTGTCTGAAAGGGCTCCAGGGGCCTCAATGGTGACAACTCCAGCTGCCACCACATCCACAGGGGCCTCCACTGCTAGACAGAATGCCCTGAAGCAAAGGCTCAGGTCCGTTCTTTGCCCAGGCAAAGAAATTCTGACCCTGTCTAAAGGAAGCCTGTGGAAACTAGTTCCACAGGTAAACAACCCTAAAAAGGTACTCCCAGGATCCTGGAAAGGGACAGCTTAAAGGTGTGGGGCAAACTTTGACCACAGGTGCTGCCAAACACCTTCTGAAGAAGTAATCTAAAGAACTTGCTACCCTAATCCAATGGAACTGTCAGGGAATTCATGCAAAATAGGAAGAATTGCAACATTTGATAGCTTCATGTAATCCAGTTTGTGCCCAAGAGATTATGACCAGGGAAAATTGTCCCATATTCCTGAGAGGATTCCAAGTTCAAGCCCATTATGGGACCTTTGAGAATGGACCTCATGGAGGAGCAACAGTAATGGTACGTCAGGATATTCCCTTCCAGGCCATCCACCTGCAGACAACAGTGCAGGTGAAGACTGTGAGAATAGGCTTGACACTTACACTTGCATCCATCTACCTTCCTAAACATAATCTCAGCATAAATGATTTGGAAAATCTACTTGAGCAGTTGCCTCATCCATCTATTCTTGCGAGATTTCAATGGTCGGCATCACCTCTTGGGAGACACTTTGTGCAACCCTTGAGGAAGGGCCTTGGAGTCCTTGTTCTTGAGAGTAGATGCAGTTTTACTGAACTGTGACACTCCCACATATTTCCAAATTCAAACTGGGACATTCTCAAATATCGACTTGTCAGTAGGCAGTCAGTCAGTTGTACTTCACTTGGCAGGTCATGAAAGACTTACATGGAAGCGACTACTTTCCAATACTTTTGCAGGAGGTGAATGGTATTCCAGTCAATGGAGTGCAAAGATGGCGACTTGAATATGCAGACTGGAATCTTTTTAGATCAACTGCAATATTGCAAGGATCTGTTAATGATTTCCAGTGTGTTCAAGATGCTGTTAATCACTTCACATCACGAATTCACCTTGCAACAGAAGCATCCATTCCCAAAGGTAGCGGGCAGTACCGTCGACCTCCGGTACCATGATGGTCTGATGAATGCAAACAAGCTGTCAGAGCAAGAAAAGCTGCATTAAGGCAGTTGAAACGACGCCCCAGCATTGTAACCTTGATCCATTACAGAAAGACTCCAGCCAAGGCCAGGCGCGTCTCCTCGATTAACTCTGGGACCCCTTAGCATGGGTATGGGAGAAGGTGCTTAAGATTGCTGGAAAGAGCACATCGATATCACAACCTGCTCTGAAGATAGATGGCATAATCATCACAGACAAAATAGATGTTGCAAATGAGCTAGCTAAATCCATGGCAGAGATCTCCCCTGGAGCATCTTACACTGCTCGACTCTCCACTCTTTGGGCTGGACAGGAACGACACCCAGTGTCCTTCTTCATTTCCTGTTGGACTTGTTCAATAGGATCTATAGGGAGGGCACAGTGCCATCCACATGGAAAGAGGCTATAATCATTCCTTTTCCTAAACCTGGCAAAGATACTTCCACACCAGGAAATTACAGACCAATTTCTCTCACCAGCTGCATCTGCAAGCTGATGGAGAAAATGGTAAACTTCAGGTTGACATGGCTGCTAGAAAAAGAAAACATGCTGACCCCATATCAATATGGCTTTAGAAAATTGAGATCGACCACAGATGCACTTGTGAGGATGGAAACTGCTATACAGAATTCCTTCGCACAGCGACGTCACATGTTAGCAGTCTTCTTTGACCTTGAAAAGGCTTATGATACTACTTGGAAGCATGGCATACTAATGAAGCTGTATGACATTGGTTTAAGAGGAGCATTACCTACCTTCATACAAAGCTTCCTTGCTAACAGGAAATTTAGAGTTCGGGTGGGAAACAGTTTCTCTAACCTGGAAGACCAGCTGGAAGGGGTCCCCAAGGGAGTGTCTTAAGTGTGACCCTGTTTGCCATTGCTATAAATGACATTATAAAGGTTGTTCCAAGTGCTGTCTCATATAATCTGTATGTGGATGACTTTACACTGTACTGCTCAGGAGGAAGCTTACAGGATGTGCAAGGACGCATGCAGACTGCAATAAATCAGGTTGTACAGTGGGCAACATATCATGGGTTCAAATTTTCTCAAAGCAAGACCATGGCTGTACATTTCCACAAACGAGGAAAGTTCCATCCTTCCCTCTATTTAGGAGCAAACCCACTGCAATTTGTCCAAGAGGTGAAGTACTTGGGTCTAATTTTGACTCAAGACTTACATGGGTGCCTCACATCAAACAGTTAAAAGTGAAGGCTACAAAAGCACTTAGTATTTTGCGGGTTTTTTCAACATTTATCTTGGGGTGCAGACCCAACAACGCTTCTACGGCTTTACCGAGCGCTTATTCGTAGTAAGCTTGACTATGGATGTGAAGCTTATTCACTGCAACTCCCACTGTTTTCCGGATGTTGGACTCGGTTCATAATGAAGCTCTCAGAATCTGTACAGGGCTTTCAGATCTTCACCTGTGGAGTCCCTGTATGCTGAGAGTGGAGACCCACCTCTTTCATTACACCGGGACTACATGAACCTGATTTACTACACAAGACTACAAAGGATTCCGGGATCTCCTACATCCAGATTGGTTTTCAACCCCCTTGAGGATAGCCGATCCTATGGTAGGAGAATGAGGAATCTTGTAGAAGAACTTAATTTAAGTCTCACTAAGGTTCTGGCTGTTGGAATTCCCCAATTTCCGCCTTGGACTAATCAAGTCGAGCTGGATTTGGTCGGAATTGGGAAAGGGGAGAGATCTGAAGCAGAAGTCAGAGAGAGATTTCTTCAGCACATTTCTAAGTACCAAGGATCGGACGCAATATATACAGATGGTTCAAAGTCTAAAAATGGTGTGGCTTTGCAGCAGTGAGCAGAAGGAAGACTGCATCTGGCAGTCTTTCTCTAGCAGCCTCGATCTTCACTGCAGAGTTACATGCCATCCTTGCAGCAGTTAAGATGACTAGAGATCTTATGAACCATTCTATTGTGATATATTGTGACTCTCGTAGTGCCTTGCAAGCAATCAAGAGCTTAAACTCATCACATCCAATAGTGAGGGAGGTTCAAGATTGGCTTGCACTGATGTCAACACGTAAAAAAATAACTCTGTGGATTGGCTTGCACTGATGTCAACACGCATGTTGGTGTCAGTGGGAATGAGCAAGCTGATCAGAAGGCCAAGGCAGCTGCCGCTCAGCCTTGTGATGCTCGTTTTCCTCTCCCACACACCGACCTGAAACCCAGCATCAGGATTGTCTTCGCGATAAATGGAAGGAACAATGGAGGCATATCTCCAGAAATAAACTGCGAGAGATTAGAGATGACCTTGGCAGTTGGGTGACTAGCATCCATCCCAACCGAAAAGTGGAAGTTGCATTAACAAGGCTAAGAATCGGGCACACAAGAATGACTCATGGGCCGATGATGGCTAAAAATCAGGCACTTTGTGAGGGATGCCAAGAGCCCTTAACAATCGCACATGTAGTGGAAAGATGTGCAACATTCTCAGACCAAAGACGTATGTACTTGTCTCCCCCATATACACTGAAGAATGTATTGGGGGAGGATTGTGACATAGAGGGTCTTATTAGTTTCCTTAGGGAGACTAATATTTTTAATACAATTTAATTATGCATAATGTTTATGCAATAATTTTATACACTTAGAGTATAAAATTTATGCTTTGATTTTTAATTTGTTTATTGTTATTTATAAGATATCTATTGATAGATTTTTAAAGTTTTAAACATTTTAATATTTCTGTTTAACAAGGTATTCGCCGCTAATGACCTTAGCTGTTGACGCGGCAGATAATTTTAAATAATCAATCAATCAATCTCTGTTAAGATGGTAGACACAGTCGTAGATGTTCAGCTCCGTAACGTAGTGCGTTGTATAAGCCAAATGTGGAGCCTGATGTTCGGAAACCGTTTCTGTGTGAGTAACAGTAAAGGGTTCGCATGTGGTGGTCGTGACGGTAACATATGCAGGTTTTAAATCCAGATTGGCGACGGTAAAGAGAGCGGTGCTGAATTCTAGTCGAGTGCTTGTGAGAGTGACTGCAGAAAATTCCTCTTGACACTGTTTGAGGGGCAAGTCTGGCTGAAGCCCATTAGTTGCTCGAGGCAAGAGAAGGGTAGCCCAGACAATGAAAGCTGTTGCGTTGAAACTCATATTGGCTGTTGATATTAGCTGTTCCACTGAACTATGCGTTTCCAACAAGAGATCTGATATTATATATGAAGTCGATTAGAGGGACGCGGCCGAAGAAGAGAGGTCAAAGAAATGCCACTACTCTCATCTTGAAGGCACTCGGAACACGAGAGTTTGACAAAAGTAATAACAAAATAATAGCAGGAACACTACTTTCACACTAAAGCCGAAAAGACATTAAAATGATTTTGTAAATAATAAATAAATTGATAAATGATGTTAATGATGAATAAAGTGATAAATGACGTTAATGATGAATAAAGTGATAGATAATGTTCAAGATAAATAATAATATTGATGATAAATAAATTGATAAATAATGATAATGATAAATAAGTTGATAAATAAAGTTTACGATAAGTATATTAATAATATTAATGATAAATAAATTAATAATATTAATGATAAATAAACTAATAATATTAATGACAAATGAATTGATAATGTAAATGACATATAAATTAATAATTTAATGATAATTGAATTAATAATGTTAATGATAAATAGATTAATAATGTTAAAGATAAATTAAATGATAGATAATGTTAATGATAAATAAAATGATAAATATTGTTGATGATAAATTAATTGATAAATAATGTTAATGATAAATAATGTTAATAATAAATAATGTTAATAATAAATAAATTATTGATAATGTTAACGACAAATAAATTGATATATTATGTTAATGAAAAAAATTGATGAATAATGTTAATTATAGATAATGCTAATAATAAATAATATTAAATAAAATGATGTTAATAATAAAATAATTTTAATATTAAATAAAAATGATGAATAATGTTAATGAAATCTAAAGTGATGAATTATTTAATGGTAAATGAATTGATAAATAATGTAATACTAAATAAATTGATAAAAATGTTAATGATAAATAAATTGATTAATATTGTAATATGAATAATATGATAAACATTGCTAATTATAAACAATAAGATAAATAGTGGTAATCATAAATAATAAGATAGATAGTGGTAATTAAAAATAATAAGATAAATAGTGGTTAATGATAAATTAATTGATGAATAATGTTAGACATAAATAAAATGACAAATAATGTCAACATCATTGATAAAAGATGATAAATAATGTTAACGATAAATCAATTGATAAATAATGTTAATGATAAATGAATTGATAAATAATGTTAACGATAAAGATTGTTAATAATCTTAATGATAAATAAATGTTAATAATATTAACGATAAATAAATGATATATTATGTTATAATAAATAAATGTTCATAATGTTAACGATAAATAATGATATATAATGTAAATGATAAATGAACTAGTAAATAATGTTAATGATAAATAAATTATGAATAATGTTATTATAGATAATATGATGAGAAATAAAATTATAAACAATACTATGGTAACTAAATTGATAATACTATTAAGATAAATAATCAATTAATTAATAAATAATGTAATGATAAATAATTTAAAAATAAATAATGTTAACAATAAAAAAGTTAATACTAAATGAAATGATGAGAATGTTAATGAATCTAAAGTGATAAATATTTTAGTAGTAAATGAATTATAAATAATGTTAATAGTAAATAAATAATAATAAATGTTAATGATGAATAAATGATTAATATTTGTAATTGTAATATGATAAACATTGCTAATTATAAATAATAAGATAAATAGTGGTAATGATAAATTAATAAGAGAGGTCAAAGAGATGTAACTGCTTTCATCTTAAAGGCACTGGGAACACGAGACCCTGACAGTAATCAGGAACACTACTTTCACAATAAAGCCTATACGACATAAAAATGATTTTGGGATGATAAATAAAAAGATAAATGTATCCTTATAAATAAAATGATAAATAATATTGATGATTAATAAAAGGATAAATAATTTAATGATAATAAAA
This sequence comes from Penaeus monodon, assembly GCF_015228065.2. Lineage (NCBI taxonomy): Eukaryota > Metazoa > Arthropoda > Malacostraca > Decapoda > Penaeidae > Penaeus > Penaeus monodon. The sequence continues at coordinate 29,897,668 of NC_051426.1, forward strand.
TGATAAATAATGTTAATGATGATAAAGATAAATAATGTTAATGCTAAATGATGTTAATGCTAAATGATGTTAATGCTAAATGATGTTAATGCTAAATGATGTTAGTGCTAAATGATGTTACTGCTAAATGATGTTAATGCTAAATGATGTTAATGCTAAATGATGTTAATGCTAAATGATGTTAATGCTAAATGATTTTAGTGCTAAATGATGTTAGTGCTAAATGATGTTAATGCTAAATGATGTTAATGCTAAATGATGTTAATGCTAAATGATGTTAATGCTAAATTGATGTTAATGCTAAATGATGTTAATGCTAAATGATGTTAATGCTAAATGATGTTAATGCTAAATGATGTTAATGCTAAATGATGCTAATGCTAAATGATGTCAATGCTAAATGATGTTAATGCTAAATGATGTTAATGCTAAATGTTGTTAAGGCTAAATGCTGTTAATGCTAAATTGTGTTAATGCTAAATTGTGTTAATGCTAAATAAAATGGTATATAATGTTAGCGATAAATAAAGTTAATAATAAATTAAACGATAAATAAAGTTAATAATAAATAAATTGATAAACAATATTAATAATAAATTAATTGATAAATAAGGTTAATGACAGATTAATTGATAAAAAATGTAAATGATAAATTATCAATCTAATAATAAGTCATGGTAATGTTTAATTTTATCACCATCATAGTAATGAAGATGTTCATAAGGATAATGAAGAAATGTTTATCAAAATAATAATGAAGCAATATGTATCATAATAATAATGAAACAATGTGGGATCATAAAAATAATGAAGTAACATAATATAATAATAATAAAGCAATATGTATCATAATAATAATGATAGCACTTGAAACAATATTAATAAGTAATAATAATAATGATAATGACGATGATAACCATGATAATATCAATTATGAAGATGATTAAAATGACGATGATTTGATTGGAAAGGGATTGCGGACGTACAGTTATATCGGTAGTTGTGTGACGCAAGTAATGTGTTTAAAAGATAGATAATTTGGTATGAAAATGACTTTATTCACATTTCTCTACTTAACAGTTATATATCGTAGATGTTGCTACGTAATTAACAGTTTCCTTGATATATTCTGTCTTGTGGATTGGCCAGGCATTCGTCAAGGTTCTGGTAACAAATACTGGTACGTAGATCAGGGAATTGAACACATCAGCTTGGGTCATTGATACCGTTTCTATAATGGAGGAAGAAACCGTCTCTGGTAAGGGTAGTAGATGTTATTGTCCACTCAAGTTGCGTCAGTTGGTATTCAAGTTGGGTAGCCGAATAAGTGATGGTGATGGTTGAGGATGATAGATGGTTCGAGTGTATGCCCTGTTCTTCAAATCCGTAACGTAGTGAATTGCGTAAGACAGCTGTGGAGCCTCATATTCAAAAACAGTTTCTGTGTGAGTAACAGTTAAGGGTTCACATGTGGTGGTCGTGATGCTAACGTAAGCAGGTGTAACATCCAAATTGGTGACGGTTAAATGAGCAGTGCTGAAGTTTAGTCGAGTGCTTGTGATAGTGACATCATAAAACTCATGTTGACACTGCTTCAGCGGCAAGTCTGGATGAAGACCAACGCTGTTGCGATGAATCTCATATTGGCTGTTGATGTTAGCTGTTAGACCGAACTATGCATTACCAACAAGAGACCTGATCTTATATATGAAGTCGATTAGAGGGACGAAGTTTGTAGAAAAGAGGTTCAAAAAGAGAAGCAATTGGTTTCATCAGAAGCATGGGAAACAGAAAGACGTTCAAACAGAAAACAATAATGTAATAAACAGTAATACTATTTCTTCAAATAAGCTGAGAAGACATGATCACTAAATGAACACATGATAACTAATGAACATCAATGATAACTAATGAACATCATGATAACTAATGATCCTGATAACTAAGATCATGAAAACTTATGATATTAATAACTGCTGATCATGGTAGCTAATTGATCCTGATAAAACTAATGAAATGGTGAGTTTAAGATCATGATAACTAATGATTATGGTGAGTAATAATCCATGATAACTAATGATCATGATAACTAAAGATCATGACAAATAATGGGGGACCATGATAACTAAGATCATGGCAAACTCAGATCATGACAACTAATGATCACGATAACTAATGATCATGACAACTAATGATCATGTAACTATGATCACGATAACTAAGATCATGATAACTAATGATCATGGATAAACTAATGGTATGCTAAATAATGATCATGCTAAATACGATCATTATCAATAATGACATGATAAAACTTTTTTAATGAAACTAATGGTTATGATAAATAATGATCATGATAACTAATGATAAGATAACTAATGCGTCAGGATATGTAATGATCAGGATTAAATAAACTGGTAACTTATGATAATGGTAACTGATGATAATGAATAAATAGCGATAATGATAATTAGTGATAATGATAATGATATTAATAAATAGTGATAGTTATAAATAGAGATAATTATAGATTGATAATAAAAAATAGGTTGATATGATAAAATAGGGACAATGAGAAATAGAATAATGATAACTTTCATGATAATGATAACATGTTGTTAACTTGGATAATGAAAATAATGATGAAATAGTAATTAAGACTATGATAAACTGCTGAAATTATAACCATTGATAATGATAAAATAATGCTAATGATAAATAATGCCTAATGATAAATAAAGCTAATATTAATAAAGCTAAGAATAAAATAATGCTAAATGATAAATAATGCTAATGATTAAATATATGTAATGATAAATAATGCTAAGATAAATAATGCAATGATATAATTGCTAATGATAAATAATGTAATGACAAATAATGGCTAATGATAAATAATGCTAATGCTAAATAATGCTAATGATAAATAATGCTAATGATAAATAAAGCCAATGATAAATAATTGCTAATGATAAATAATGCAATAATTAAATAAATGCTAAATGATAAAATAATGCTAATGATAACATAATGCTAATGGATAAATAATGCTAAATGATAATAATGCTAAAGATAAATAATGCTAATGATACGTATGATAATGATCAACTTATAATGATGGTAACTTAGGATAATGATAAAATAATGTGTGATGGGAAATGATAACAAGATACGTTTACGATAAAAAACATGTTAATTAAATAAGAAAACAAACGATAGCTCTGAATAACCGATCAAGGAACTTGATATCATGAACTACATATAATGATCACTAATGATGAAAGGATTAAAAATTACATCTTGCTATTTGTACTAGTATAAAAATGTGTGATATTATACTGGATCATAATTATTCATAGTAACGTGAAATGTAATGAAGAACTTTCGTTTATCGATTAACTATCTAATGTTTCGGATATCTACATCCCATTAAGGATGCTAAGCATCCTTTGATACCACACATTTTATAAAGGCAGTGTCAGGAGTGGGTATTCGAACCCACGCCCTCAAGGAAACCGTGAGGCGACCTGAACGAGCGCCGTGGACGCTCGGCCATCCATGACTGTTTCATGTGAGAAACTTGAACCAAATTTTGAATTGAAATGATAACTAATGATCATGATAAATAATGACATGATAAGTAATGATCACAACTAATGATCATGATAAGTAATGATCATGATAAATAATGATAAATGAAAAATAATGATACATGAAAAATAATGATAATGAAAAAATAATGATATGAAAAATAATTGATAATGAAAAATAATGATATGAACAATAATGATAAAGAAAAATAATAATGATAAATAATGAAATTATACTTAGGATAATGTTAACGTAATCATTATTGTCATTTTGTCATTATTCATTATCATCATATGTCATTATCATTACCATTATCATTATTGTCATTATCATTATCATCATTATCATCTTATTCATTCATTAGCATCATTATCATTCATTATGCATCATTATTATCATAATAATTATTCCATCATTTAGAATTTATAGTCGTTATTTAATTATTATCTTTACTTATTATTATTAGGGATTATCATTATTTCATCATCATTTTGATAATTATTATTTATAATATTATGAAATCAGTCTCATCAGCTTATCATTTATTTCTGCTTCCAGATTAGATGACAATGAACGCATCAATACCATCAGACGAAGATGTATTCATTATTGTCATTATCATCAGTATCATCATTACAGCATTATATCATGATAATAATGAGGATAATGCTGATAATGATGATAAGACCAATAATGATACATCTTCGTCATGATGTTATTGATGCTGTTCCATTTTCATCTAAATCATGGAAGCAGGAAATAAAATGATAAGGATGATGATACGATTTCATAATAATTATGAAATAAATAATTATCAAATAAATGATGAAATACATTATAATCCTATTAATAATAAAGTAAAGATATAATAAATAAACGATAACTATAATATTAAATGAGGGGAATAATTATTATATAATACTGATGATAATGATGATAATGGATGATAATGATGATAAAGATGATAATGATGATAATTGATAATGACAATAGTGATAATGAAACTAATGGATAATGACAATAAGATAATTCGTAATGATAATGCAATGATGATAATGATAATGGACAAAATGAATAATGATTAGTTATACATTATCACTAAGTTGTAAGTTCCATTATTTTATCATTATTATTTTCTTTATCATTATTTTTCTTATCATTATTTTCAATTATCATTATTTTCATTATCATTATTATTTCATATCATTATTTTTCATTATCATTATTTCTCATTGCATTATTTTTCATTATCATTATTTTTAGCATTATCATTATTTTGGTGCTCATTAGTTGTGATCATTACTTATCATGATCATGATTATCATGATCATTAGTTATCATTCATCAAATTCAAAATTTGGGGTCAGTTTCTTCACATGAACAGTCAGGATGGCGAGCGAGTCCAAGGCGCTGCGTTCAGATCGGCACTCCGGTCTCTTCCGGGCGGGGTTACGAATCCCACTCCGGACACTGCCTTATAAAAGGTGGTATCAAAGGGAGCTTAGCATCCTTAATGGGAATGTAGATATCCGAACGGAGATTAGTTAATCTGAATAATGATAAACGAAAGATCTTCATTACATTCAGCGTTACATGAAATAATTATGATCCAGTAATAATATCAAACACAATTTTTATAACTTAGTACAAATAGCAAGATGTAATTTTTTATACTTCAATAATTAGTGATCATTATATGTAGTCAGATATCAAGTTCCTTGAACTGTTATCAGATCTTATACGTTGTTCTTATTTATTAACTGTTATTTTATCGTAAAACGTATCTTGTTATCATTTTTACCACTCAACACATTATTATCATTAATCCTAAGTTCCATCATTATAAAGTATCATTATCATACGTTATCATAGCATTATTTATCTTTAGCATTATTTATCATTAGCATTATTTATCATTAGCATTATTGATCATTAGCATTCATTTATCATTAGCATTATTATCATTAGCAATATTTATCATTATCATTATTTATCATTAGCATTTATTTATCATTAGCATTATCTATATTGCATTATTTGACATTAGCATTATTATCATTTAGTCATTATTTTATCAGTAGCTTATTTTATCATTAGCATATTATCCATTGCTTGATTAATCTTAGCTTTATTATCATTAGCATATTTATCATTAGCATTATTTATCATTATCACATGTTATAATTATCAGCAGTTATCAAGTCGTAATTTAATTTTATCAATTAATTTATCATTTATCCCAAGTTATCAAAATGTTTCTCATCATCAGAGGTATCATTATTACTATTTCTCATTGTCACTATTTATCATTATCACTAATGTTATTATCACTATCTAGAATTATCACATTTATAATTAACACATTTATCATTATCATTATCATTATCACTAATTATCATTATCGCTATTATTCATTATCATAGTAACATTACATAAGTTACCAGTTATTATCCTGATCATTACAATATGACATGACCATTAGTTATCATGATCATTACGCTATCTATGATCATTATTTATCATGACCATTAGTTATCATGAGCATTAGTTATTCATGATCATATTATTCATAACCATTAGTTTATCATGATCATAGTTATAATGATCAATTATTTATAATGATCATTATTTAGCATGATATTATTAGATGCCATTAGTTATCATGATCATTAGTTATCATGATCATTAAGTTATCGTGATCATTAGTTATCATGATCATTAGTTATCATGATTATTAATCATCATAAATCATTAGTTATCATGATCATTACTCACCATATTCATAGTTATCAGGGATCATGAGCTACCAAGATCATCAGGTTATTAATATCATGAATTTATCATGATCGTTAGTTATCAGGATCATTAAGTTATCATGATCGTTCATTAGTTACATGATGTTCATTAGTTATCATGATGTTCATTAGTATAATGTCTGCTCAGCTGGTGTGAAAATAGTATTACTGTTTATTACATAGTGTTTTTTTGTGTGAAACGTATTCTGTTCCCAGTGCCTTCAGATTGAAACAATTGCTTCTCTTTGACCTCTCTTCTCAACTTCGTCCTCTATCGACTTCATATCTAAGCTCAAGGTCTCTTGTGGTAATGACATAGTGCGGTCTAACAGTAACATCAACAGCCCATATGAAATTCAACGCAACAGAGTTGGTCTTCATCCAGACTGTGCGGTGAAGCAGTGTCAACATGAGGTTTTATGATTCACTATCACAAGCACTCGACTAAACTTCAGCATGCTAATTTAAACCTTCACCAATTTCGGATGTTACACTGCTTACGTTAGAATCAAGACCACCCAACATGGGAACCCGTAAACTGTTACTCACACAGAAACTGTTTTGAATATGAGGCTCCACAGCTGTCTACCGCCAATTCACTACGTTACGGTTTGAAGAACAGGTGCATACACTCGAACCATCATACAGCCTCAAAACCATCACCCCTACACTGTAATCGGCTACCCAACTTGAATACCAACTGAGCAACTGATAACTGGACAATAACATCTACTACCCTACCAGAGACGGTTTCTTCCTCCATTATAGAAACGGTTATCAATGACCCCAGCTAAGTGTTCACTTCCTCTGATCTAAGTACACAGTATTTGTTACCAGAAAACCTGGACGAATGCCTGGCCAATCCACAAGACAGAATAATCAAGGAAACTGTTAATTACGTCAGCAAACATCTACGATAATAACTGTCAAGTAGGAGAATGTGAATAAAGTCATTTCATACCAAATTATCTAGCATTTAAAACACTCACTGCGTTCACACAACTACCGATAGAACTGGACATTTGTCCGCAATCCCTTTCCAATCAACTAATCGTCATTTTAATCATCTTCATAAATTGATATTTATCAGGGTTATCATCGTGCATTATAATTTTTATTAGTACTTTATTAATATTGTTCAAGTGATATCAAGATTATTACGATAGCGATTTATTGTGATTATTCTATCTCTGTCTATTTTTACCTTTCATTATGATGATACACGTACTTCCTTTTTATTATGATATCCTTACTTCATTATTATTATGATACACTTTACTTCATTATTATTGATATATATTATTCATATTATTATGAACATATTGCGTTATTAGTTATTATAATATATGTTACTTCATTATATTAGATACACATTGTTTCAGTATGATTATAAATATCATTACTTCATTATGATTATGATAAACAGGTTTCATTATCCGGTATGAATCATCTTCAATTACTATGATGGTGGAAAATTCAACAGTACATGACTTATTATTAGATTGATAATTATCATTACATTTTTTTATCGCTAACATTATTTACCATTTTATTTATCATTAACATAATTTATCATTAACATAATTTATCATTAACAGCATTTAGCATTAACAGCATTTAGCATTAACAGCATTTAGCATTAACAGCATTTAGCATTAACAGCATTTAGCATTAACAGCATTTAGCATTAACAGCATTTAGCATTAACAGCATTTAGCATTAACAGCATTTAGCATTAACAGCATTTAGCATTAACAGCATTTAACATTAACAGCATTTAGCATTAACAGCATTTAGCATTAACAGCATTAACAGCATTTAGCATTAACAACATTTAGCATTAACATTATTTATCAATTTATTCATCATTAACATTATTTATCATTTATTTAACATTAACATTATTTATCCTTTTATTAATCATCAACATTATTTATCAATGTATTTATCATTAACATTATTAATCAATTTATCATTAACGTTATCCATCAAGCAATTTATCATTAACATTATTTATCAATGTATTTATCATCAACATTATTTATCATCAACATTATTTATCAATTTTTTTTATCATTAACATTATTTGTTAATTTAGTTATCATTAACGTTTTTGATCAGTTCATTTATCACTAACATTATTCATCAATGTATTTATCATTAACATTATCTATCAATTTATTTATCATCGACATTATTTATGTATTGTTGACACTATCTTTCAATTTATTTTTCTTTAACATTACTTATCAATTTATTTATCATCCCAAAATCATTTTAATGTCTTATCGGCTTTATTGTCAAAGTAATGTTCCTGCTTATTACTTTGTCGTTATTTCTGTCAGGGTCTCGTGTTCCCAATGCATTCAGGATGAAAGCAGTTACATCTCTTTGACCTCTCTTATTAATTTATCATTACCACTATTTATCTTATTATTTATAATTAGCACTATTTATCTTATTATTTATATTACCACTATTTATCTTATTATTTATAATAGAAATGTTTATCATATTATTCATAATTACAAATATTAATCAATTTATTTATCATTAACATTTATTATCAATTTATTTACTATTAACATAATTTATCAATTCAATTACTATTAACATTATTTATCAATTCATTTACCATTAAAATAATTCATCACTTTAGATGTCATTAACTTATTCATCATTTTATTTAATATTAACATTATTTATTATTAACATTATTTATTATTAACATTATTTATCATATACATTATTTATTAATTAATTGATTATTTATCATTAACAGTATTTATCAATTTAGTTACCATAAGTATTATTTACAATTTATTTATCATTAACATTATTTATCAATTTATTTATCATTAACATTGTTTATCAATTTATTTATCATTAACATTGTATATCATTTAATTTATCTTTAACATTATTAATTTATTTATTATCATTAACATTTTCTAATATACTGATCGTAAACTTTATTTATCAACTTATTTACATTATCATTATTTATCAATTTATTTATCATCAATATTATTTATTTATCTTGAACATTATCTATCACTTTATTCATCATTAAAGCCATTTATCACTTTATTCATCATTAACATCATTTATCAATTTATTTATTATTTACAAAATCATTATAATGTCTTTCCGGCTTTAGTGTGAAAGTAGTGTTCCTGCTATTATTTTCTAATTACATTTGTCAAGGTCTTGTGTTCCGAGTGCCTTCAAGATGAGAGTAGTGGCATCTCTTTGACCTCTCTTCTTCGGCCGCGTCCCTCTAATCGGCTTCATATATAAGATCAGATCTCTTGTTGGAAGAGCTTAGTTCACTAGAACAGCTAACTTCAACAGCCAATATGAGTTTCAACGCAACAGCTTTCATTGTCTGGGCTACCCTTCTCTTGCTTCGAGCAACTAATGGGCTTCAGCCAGACTTGCCCCTCAAACAGTGTCAAGAGGAATTTTCTGCAATCACTCTCACAAGCACTCGTCTAGAATTCAGCATCGCTCTCTTTACCGTCGCCAATCTGGATTTTAAACCTGCATATGTTACCGTCACGACCACCACATGCGAACCCTTTACCGTTACTCACACAGAAACGATTTCCGAACATCAGGCTCCACATTTGGCTTATACAACGTACTACGTTACGGAGCTGAACATCATCGAGAAGAATAGGGCATACACTCGAACCATTTATCAGCCTACCCACCTTGAAGACCAGCTGACGCAACTTGAATGGACAACTACATCTATGACAGTGTCTACCATCTCCTTAACAGAGACGGTTTCTTCCTCCATTACGGAGACGATATCACTGACCCAAACTGATGTGTTCACTTCCCTGATCTACGTCCCAGTCTTTGTTACCAGAACCATGACGAACGCCTGGCCAATCCACAAGACTGTTTACCAGACAGAATATATCAAGGAGACTGTTAATTACGTAGCAGCGGCTGTCGAAACATCTACGGTATATTACTGTTAAGTAAAGAAATGTGAATAAAGTCATTTCCATATCAAATTATCTATCAATTATCACAATTAGCCAATTCCATAAACTGATATATTATATATATATAATATGATATATATATATTATATATTATATTATATATATATATATTTTATATAATATATATATTATATATTATATATATTATATATTATATATATTATATATTATATATATTATATATTATATATATTATATATTATATATATATATATATATTATATGTTATATATATATTATATATCATATATATATATTATATGTTATATATATATTATATATTATACATATATATGTATTCATATATATATTATATATTATATATATATATATATATATAATTGTATATATATATATTATATATTTT
>NC_051426.1:29908539-29915014 GCF_015228065.2 Penaeus monodon
TTAAAAAAAATTTGTTAAAATAAATAATTTAATAATAATTTTTTCAATAATAATATTATTAATATATATATTATATATATTAAAATATATATTATATAATTATATATATAAAATATAATAATCTTTTTATTTTTATTAAAATTTAAAATATATTTTAATAATAAATTTTAATTATATAAATTTTATTATATTATTATAAAAATTTTATTTATTATTAAATTTTATATATTATAATTTATTAATAATATATCATATTATTTTTTAAATTTATTTTTATCTAATAAAATTTTATTTTAAAATATTATATATTTTTATTATTAATCTAATATTATATAATTATTATTATTATTTTTTAATAATTTTTATAATTTTACATTTCTACTAATTATACCTTTAATTTTACTCTCTTCCTCTCATATACTCTCGTATATCATCTCTAATCTATATCTCTTCTATCATCTCAGTATTTCCTCTCTCTATTCTTTCTCCTATCTATATACTATATATATCATCTCTCAACAATATCTATATATCTCTCTATCTCCTCCCCTCATCTCTATTGCATCTCTATCTCACTTCCATCTCCTATATATATCTTCCTGTCTCCTATCTCATCTCATACTATCTCTAGTCTCTCATCTCTACTCTCCTCTCTCCTCTCTCTCTCCATCATATCTACTATATCTATCTCCTAATCTCTACTACTATCTCTCGCTCCTCTCATACTCACCTTATATACTCCTCTATCATCTATCTCTATGTATCTCATATCTTCATTTCCTTTTTTTCTCTCCTATCTCCTCACTCTCTCTAATCTTTATCTTCTCTCATCTATCTATCTCCATACCTACTACCCTCTCTCTCTCTCTCTCTTTTTTTGATATATCTCTTTTAAATATCATCCCTATACCAATCTATCTCATCTCTATATTTTTTGTATCTCTCTATCTCTCATCCCTCTCTATCTCTATCCCTATCATCATATATATATTTCATCTGTCTCTTCTTCCTATATTTCTCCTCTCTCTACTATTCTACTCTTTCTATGTCCTCTACTATCTCCTATATATCTCCTATGTATATATCCTGCTCTTTATATTTATATCTATTTATCTCTCTTCCTCTTTCTCTATCCTCTGTATATCTCCTTCTTTACTCATATCATCACTAATCTCTATCGTATATGTATCTCTCTGATACTCTCTCTACTATATCCCATCTATATACTATGTCTATCATATCTATACTATCTCTCTCTCTCCTCTATATACTCTATATGTCTCTCTACTATCTCTATCTATCTATATATTCATACTCATAATATCTATGTATATCATTCCATCTCATATCATTGTTACTATCACTACCTATATCTCAATCTAATCTATCATCTATATATAATCTACTCTACTATCTCATATCGCTATTATATTCATCCTCTCTATATCTTATATCTCCTAATCTTCTATCTATATATTTCTCTCATCTCTCTCTCTCTATTATATTATATAATATATAATAATGTCCATTTTAAGGAATTTGGATATTGGATACTGATAGATAATTTGGTCTGGAGATGACTTTATTCATATTTCTCTACTTCACATTTATATAGCCGTAGATGTTTCTGCCAGCCGTTGCTACGTAATTAAGAGTCCTCTTGATAAATTCTGCTCTGGTAAACAGTCTGGTGGATTTTGCCAGGCGTTCGTCAGGGTTCTAGTAACAAAGACTGGGCGTAACAAGGAAATGAACAAATCGCTTGGGTCAGTGATACCGTCTCTGTTAAGGAGGATGGTAGCCACAGTCGTAGATGTAGATTGTCCATTCAAGTTGCGTCAGCTGTCCTTCAAGTGGTAGCCGTAAGTGATGTGATGGTTTGAGGCTGTAAATGGTTCGAGTGTATGCCCTATCTTCTCGGATGTTCGCCCCTAACGTAGTCTTTTGTATAACTCAAATGTGAGCCTGAATGTTCGGAAACCGTTTCTGTGTGAATAACGGTAAGAGGGTTCGCAGTGTGGTCGTGACGGTACATATGCAGTTTTAAATCCAGATTGGCGACGGTAAAGAGAGCGGTTGCTGAAATGTCTAGTCGAGTGCTTTGTGAGGTGACGTGCAGAAAATTCCTCTTGACACTGGTTTGATGGGCAAAATCTTGGCTGAAGCCCTACTTGAGTTGCGCGAGCAAGAGAAGGGTGAGCCCAGCCAATGAAGAGCTGTTTCGTTTAAACTCATATTGGCTGTTGATGTAGCTGTCCAATGATTCTATGCTTTTCCAACAGAGACTGAATCTTATATATGAAGTCGAGTTAGAGGGACTCGCCCGAAGAAGAGGTCAAAGAATGCCCTACTCGCATCTTGAAGGCACTCGGAACACGAGAACTTTGACAAAAGTATAACAAATACCTGCAGGAACACTAATTCACACTATAAGCCGAAAGACATTTAAAAGTGATTTTGTAATTAATAAATAAATTGATAATGATTTTAATGAGAAAAAAGTGTAAATGACGTTAATGATGAATAAAGTCATACGATAGATGTTCTAGATAAATACGTAATATAAATATAAATAAAATAAATTGATCAATAATGAAAATGATAAATTAAGTTGATAAATACGTTTTACGATAAGTATGGTTGATGATTAATGTTAATGATTCTAAATAAATTAATAATATTAACAATAAATAAATTATAAATAAAGTAAAATGATAAATAGATTAATATATTAATGATAAATAAACTAATATATATTATGACAAGAATTACTAATATTAATGACAAATAATTTAATAATATTAATAATAAATAAATTAATAATATTAATGACAAATGAATTATCAGTGTTAAATGACATTAAATTAATATTTATTAATGATAATTAGATTAATATGTTAATGATAAATAAATTAATAATGTTAAAGATAATTAAATGATAGACAGATGTATGATAATGAAATGATAAATATTGTTGATGATAAATAATTGTAAATATGTTAAAAATAGAATGAAAATGACAATAATGTCAATGTCATTGTAAAAAAAATGATAAACTAATGTTAAACGATAAATCAATTGATAATCATGTTAATGATAAGTAAATTGATAAATGATGTTAATGATAAATAATTGTTTGATAATGTTTAACACAAATAAATTGATATATTATGTTTAGATAATAAATAAATTGGTTATAATGTTCACGATAAATAAATTGATATATCATGTTAATGATAAATGAACTAAGTAAATACTGTTTATGAAAAATAAATTGATAATACTGTTAATGATATAAATTGATGCATAATGTTTATTATATCATAATATGAATAAATAACGAAATAAATATAAATAATACTTATGGTAACTAAATTTGATAAGTACTGTTTATGATACATAATCAATTTAATTATAACTATGTATTATGATAAATAATGTGATAATAAAACAATGTATATGATCAATAAAGTTATAAATAGCATAAGGTAATAATAAATAATATTACATAAAAATCATATAATAAATAAAATATTTTAATATAAATAATTGTATAATAATAAATGATGTTAATAATCAATACTGTTTAATAGTAATAATGTTATAATAAATCATGTTTAATACCAATATGTTAATAATAAATGATGTTAATAATAAATGATGTTAATAATTATATATTACGTAATATATTACATTATATATTATATAATTGATAGTTAATTTGGTATGGAAATGACTTTATTCACATTTCTCTACTAAACAATTATCTAACCGTAGATGTTTCGAACAGCCGTTTGCTACACGTAATTAACAGTCTCCTTGATATAGTCTGGTCTGTGTAATCAGTCTTGTGGATATGGCCAGGGCGTTCGTCATCGGTTCTAGTAACAAAGACTGGGACTTAGATCAGGAAGTGAACACATCGCTTGGCAGTGGTACCGTCTCTGTATGGATGGAAGAAACCGTCTCTGTTAATGAGTATGGTAGACACGAGTCGTAATGTAATTGTCGTTTAATAGAATAAATTGATTGATAATGTTAAGATAAATACACTGGAAGCTAATGTTAAAGATAAATAAATAATGTTGATATGAATATAATCGAAAAATAATGTTAATGATAATACGTTAAATATGAATAATGTGTAATGCTTAATTATTGATGATAATATTAATGAAAATAAATTTATAATGCAATGATAACTTGAATTGATAAATAATGTAATGATAAATGAAATAATAAATATGTTCATGATAAAGGAATTGAAAAAGCGTTATTGTTAAATGAATTGCTGAATTATAATAGCCGAGTGCTTGTGAGAGTGACTGCAAAAACTTCCTCTTACACTGTCTTGAGGGGCAAGTCTGGCGAAGCCCATCACTTCCCGAAGCAAGAGAAGGTCAGCCCACCACGAAAGCTGTAGCGTTGAATCTCATATTGGCTGTTGATATTATTTTTAGACCGAAATATGCTTACCCCCAATAGACCTGATCTTATATATGAAGTCGATTAGGGGGACGAAGTTGTAGAAGAGAGATAAAAAAGAGGCCAACTAGTTTCATCTTTCAAGGCACTGGGAACAAGAGATGTTCACAAGGAAAACATAACGTGTAATAGCACGGACATTATTTCACATTCAAGTGAGAATACATGTATAACTTATGATCATGATACCTAATGATCATGATAACTAATGATCATGATAACTAATTATCACGATAACTAATGATCATGATAACTAATGATCATGATAACTAATGATCACGATAACTAATGATCATGATAACTAATGATCATAACTAATGATCATGATAACTAATGATCATGATAACTAATGATCATGATAACTAATAATCATGATAAACTAATGATCATGCTAACTAATGATCATGCTAACTAATGATCATGCTAACTAATGATCATGATAACTAATGATCATGATAACTAATGATCATGATAACTAATGATCATGATAACTAATGATCATGATAACTAATGATCATGATAACTAATGATCATGATAACTAATGATCATGATAACTAATGATCATGATAACTAATGATCATGATAACTAATAACAACCCTGGGTGGAGGAGGCCTGTGAGACGACCCAGGAGGTGAGATGGTAAGATAATGATAGCAAGATGATGAATATTGACATAAATAGTGATAAAAATGATAATTCATGACAGCTATAACAATAAACAATAATAATGATAATTTATGATAATGATAACTTAGGATAATGATAACTTATGATAATAATAACTTATGATGATGATAACTTGGAATAATGATAATTTACGATTATGATAAATAATGATAATGATAACTAATACGAGATGGTAGGATGATAATGGGAAGAGACGATAATGATTAATAATGATATTGATAATTAATGATAATGATAAATAATGATCATGATAACATATGATAATGATAAATTAGGATTATGATAACTTATGATAATGATAACTTATGATGATGGTAACTTAGGATAATGATAAATAATGTGAGATGGTAAAATAATTATAGCAAGATATGTTTACGATAAAATAACATGTTATGAAAATGAGAACAACGTATAAGATCTAATAATAATATCAGGGTAACTTGATATCAGGACTACTTATAATGAGATATAATGATAGAAAACATAAGTATTACATCTTGTCATTTTACCAGCAATAAAAATGTGTTTTTATTAATCTAATCATAATTATTCACAGTTACACTGAAATCTGATAAAGAACCTTCGTTTATCAGATTAACTAATCTATTTTTTACGAAATCTTCTTTCACATTAAGGATACTAAGCATCCTTTTCATACTACGCATATTATAAAGGCAGTGTCAGGAGTGGGATTCGAAACCACGCCCGGAAGACCGGACTGCGACCTGAACGCAGCGCCTTGGACCGCTCGGCCATCCTGACTCTTTATGTAAAGAAATTGAAGCCAAATTTGGAATTTTACAAATCCAGTGTAGTCGCCACATAGCAAATATCTACACATAGAAGCAGTAATGATGAAATTTCTAATTATAGTACGCTTATCGCCCAAGGATCCCAGTTTACGCTGTTATGTTACAATAAATAGATGATCAATTACAGTATTCTTAATTATTCTATTGAATTTTTAAATTATGTGATTACAAAAAAATCTCTGATATTCCAAAATAACACAGTGGTATCAGTAATTGCGATTAAGATTTACTTTCACTAAAAGTAAATCTAATGATCATGATAACTAATAAATGATGTTAATAAATGAGGTTTATAATAAATGATGTTAATAATAAATGATGTTAATAATAAATGATGTTAATATAATAAATGATTTTAAAATAATAAATGATGTTAATAATAAATGATGTTAATAATAGATTATGTTAATAATAGATTATGTTAATAATAAATGATGTTAATGATAAATAATGTTAATAATAAATAATTTTAATAATAATGTTGTTTTG
>NC_051426.1:29915114-29935988 GCF_015228065.2 Penaeus monodon
ATACTAACTAAATGGAAACAATGACAGTGTATAAGCAGGAACTTATTCAATTGGGAGATGCACTTATGATCATGATACTAATGATCATAACTAATAATGACAAATAAATTGATAACTAATAATGACAAATAAATTGATAAATAATAATGACAAATAAATTGATAAATAATAATGACAAATAAATTGATAAATAATATTAATGATAAATAAATAAAAAATAATGTTAATGATAAATGAATTGATGACAAGTAATAGGAACGCTGCTTTCACACTAAAGCCGAAAAACACACACAAAAAAAACTCTTAATGAATATAGGGCATAAAAATTCATGATATCTCCCAATTCTCCAATACATTAGTTTGCGCTGTTATTTAACAATAATTAGATTATCAATCACAAAGAATTCTTGAATATTGCATGTAATTACTATTTAGTATGATGTGTAGCATGAATGTGTCTAAAATGTAATTTCACCAAAAAATGTTTTGAAGAGCAATTTGATATGCATCTAAAATAATACATTTTATAATAATGATGTTTATCATCATCATGGCAATGATGATATTCATCATCGTAATAATGTTTATCATAATAATGTTTATCATCATCATGGTAATGATGATATTCATCATCGTAATAATGTTTATCATAATAATGAAATGATTTTTATCATAATGATAATGAGATGTTTATCATAATAATGATCATGATAACTAGTGATCATGATATATAATGATAATGATAAATAATGATAATGATAAATCATGATAATGATAAATCATAATAATGATAAATCATGATAATGATAAACCATAATAATGATAAATCATGATAATGATAGACCATGATAATGATAGACCATGATAATGATAGACCATGATAATGATAGACCATGATAATGATAGACCATGATAATGATAGACCATGATGTTAATTATAGATAATATGATAAATGAGAAATAAAATTATAAATAATACTTATGGTAACTAAATTGATAAATACTATTAAAAATAAATAATCAATTAATTAATAGATAATGTTAATAATAAATATATATATATAATATATATATATATATATATAAAATATATAATTATTAATATGTAATATCATATATATTATTATATATATATTATATATCAGTTGAAGGAATTGGATAATTGTGATAATTGATAGATAATTTGGTATGAAAATGACTTTATTCACATTTCTCTACTTAAAAGTTATAAACCGTAGATGTTTCGACAGCCGTTGCTACGTAATTAACAGTCTCCTTGATATATTCTGTCTGGTGAACAGTCTTGTGGATTGGCCAGGCGTTCGTCATGGTTCTGGTAACAAAGACTGGGACGTAGATCAGGAAAGTGAACACATCAGCTTGGGTCAGTGATACCGTCTCTGTAATGGAGGAAGAAACCGTCTCTGTTAAGATGGTAGACACAGTCGTAGATGTAGTTGTCCATTCAAGTTGCGTCAGCTGGTCTTCAAGTTGGGTAGCCGAATAAGTGATGGTGATGGTTTGAGGCTGATAAATGGTTCGAGTGTATGCCCTATTCTTCTCGAGGATGTTCAGCTCCCTAACGTAGTGCGTTGTATAAGCCAAATGTGGAACCTGATGTTCGGAACCGTTTCTGTGTGAATAACGGTAAAGGGTTCGCATGTGGTGGTCGTGACGGTAACATATGCAGGTTTTAAATCCAGATTGGCGACGGTAAAGAGAGCGGTGCTGAATTCTAGTCGAGTGCTTGTGAGAGTGACTGCAGAAAATTCCTCTTGATTCTGTTTGAGGGGCAAGTCTGGCTGAAGCCCATTAGTTGCTCGAAGCAAGAGAAGGGTAGCCCAGACAATGAAAGCTGTTGCGTTGAAACTCATATTGGCTGTTGATATTAGCTGTTCCACTGAACTATGCTTTTCCAACAAGAGATCTGATCTTATATATGAAGTCGATTAGAGGGACGCGGCCGAAGAAGAGAGGTCAAAGAAATGCCACTACTCTCATCTTGAAGGCACTCGGAACACGAGACTTTGACAAAAGTAATAACAAAATAATAGCAGGAACCATACTTTCAACTAAGCCGAAAAGACATTAACATGATTTTGTAAATAATAAATAAATTGATAAATGATGTTAATGATGATTAAACGTGATAAATGACGTTAATGATAATTTAAAGGAAGATAATGTTCAAGATAAATAAGTAAATGATGATAAATAAATTGACATAATGATAATGATAAATAAGTTGATAAATAATGTTACAATAAGTATATAAAATGATTAATGTTAATGATAATAAATAAATAAATAATAAATAAATAAATAATTACATGAAAAATAAATAATAATATTAATAATAAATAAATTAATAATATTAATGATAAATAAATTAATAATATTAATGATAAATAAATGAATAATATTAATGATAAATAAATTGATGAATAATGTTAATTATAGATAATATGATAAATGAGAAATAAAATTATAAATAATACTTATGGTAACTAAATTGATGTATACTATTAAAAATAAATAATCAATTAATTAATAGATAATGTTAATAAGAAACATATATATAATATATATATATATATATATATATATATATAATATATTAATGATATGTAATATATATATCATATCATATATATATATTATATATCAGTTTAAGGAATTGGATAATTGTGATAATTGATAGATAATTTGGTATGAAAATGACTTTATTCACATTTCTCTACTTAACAGTTATATACCGTAGATGTTTCGACAGCCGTTGCTACGTAATTAACAGTCTCCTTGATATATTCTGTCTGGTAAACAGTCTTTGTGGATTGGCCAGGCGTTCGTCATGGTTCTGGTAACAAAGACTGGGACGTAGATCAGGGAAGTGAACACATCAGCTTGGGTCAGTGATACCGTCTCTGTAATGGAGGAAGAAACCGTCTCTGTTAAGACCCCCCTAACGGAAGCCGCCTTGCCGCGGTGGGGGGGCTTGAGGTCCCAATGATCTGGTGAGCCGGACCAGAGGGCTACCCATACTGGAGGGGTCACCAGTGAGGGATGAGACAAAATGGCTTCCTGGTGCACCAAGGCCTATGAGAGGGGATGGTGTACCCACCCTGGTTCATTCCATCTTGGACCAGGGAGAACTCTCCCATGTGTGTTTGCCGTGCGTGGCATCCGTATTCCAGGAGACGGGAGCCTGGGGGTTGACGTCTGCACCGCGCCCTGCATAGCAAACACCTCTTTGGTCCTTTTTTTGGGTTTAAGGGGGGGGTTTTGATAGGCCCCGGGGGTCAGTAAATCCGGGTCAAATATCTAGGGTAAGCAGGCACATCAGTCGGTAGCGCTTGGGGTCCGCGACTGCCATCAGTACGTGAATGGCTGCCATATTTCCCTTTTACCCCTGGGGGCTTTGGGAGATTTGAAACCCAACTATAGCTTCCCCTCGTTTTGGGCTCCATGGTGGGTGGGGGGGGAGGAAAAAGAAGAATTCAAATTTGTATGAGTACTACAAAAAATTTTCAAAAATCTGCTCTCCCCTGAGGGGCCTCGCAAAATCCCTCGACCCTTCTCTCTGGGGAAAAACCACGTTGTCACTCTGGAACCTTTTTTAGGGGTTCCCAAAGGGGGAGAATGGGAATCGAAAGGTTCCCGGGGTCCCAAACCCGGGAAGAAGGGGAAAAGTCCCCCTCCCAACCACTAAGACTTACCTGGTAAATATGAAAAATATTTCATAAGAAGTACCTGGTATGAAGACCATTGTGGTGTATCAAACATGGATTTGACATCTTTTAGGTTCATCGGAAAATAGTTGAAGTAGGGCAACGGATCCTGTATCCCCCCCAAACAGCGAGATGGTAGCCTGATAGTTGGGGTTTTCGTCACCAGACGAGAGGGGCCGTCTGCGTGCAATATTTAACATTCCTGGGGCTCAAGTTTCATGCTCTCCTCAAAAAACCCTCAATCAGTGTAAGGGAATTGTCTTTTCCGAGACCTGATGAGGTATTTGAGGAGAAACTGTTAGAGGAACTAGAGAATTTTTAATGTAGTGGCAGTAAAAACGTTTTAGGAAGAAAGTTGATGGTTTGGAACAGTCGACACCAGCTCTTCTTCTAATTTAACACATTAGTCCTTCCAGAATCAGTTAATTTAGCATGGTACCACCTCAAGGTAAAGCCATATGTGCCCAAACCCTATGCGGTGCTTTCACTGCCAGGGTTATGGGCATGGAGCCAACTCTTGCCGTTTTAAAGAAAATGGACAACCAAGAGTATGTGTAAAGTGTGTACAACAGGTCATCAAGGAGTGACAACTGTCCAGGTCCAATATGCTGTTGCCACTGCAAAGAAGCTCATAAAGCTTCTTCAAAGCAATGTAAAAGGTCAAATTTTGGAAAAGGAAGTATTGGTAAAAAGGAGCAAGGAGAAAGTTAGTTTTCCAGAGGCAAAGCGACGTGCCGTTATGCTGTTTGCAAGCCAGGTAGGTCCTTTGCTTCGGTTTAGCCCATCCCCCTTTCCCCAACCAACCCTTGCCCTCCAATGCTTCTTACAGCACACACTCTGCCACTTCCTCTAAACCTCAGTCCCAATTGCTGACACTGCCTCTGGTGGGGTTGTTCCACCAGAAAACGGAGTAGGAGTGAGGGGTCTATTGAGGAGACTCCTCCTCCCAAAGTAAGGTCTTGGAGCCATCAGGCAAGGCTCCAGAGGCCTCAACGGTGAAGCTCCAGCTGCCCCCAAACATCCACAGGAGCATCTGCTGTAGACAGAATGCTCCTGAAGGAAAGGCTCAGGCACGCCCTTTGCCCAGGCAAAGGAACCTGAAACCTGTCCCAAAGACTCCAGCTGTAACAAAATCCACAGGGGCCTCCGCTGCTAGACAGAATGCCCCTGAAGCAAAGGCTCAGGTCCGTCCTTTTGCCTAGGCAAAGAAATCCTGAACCTGCCCAAGGGAAACCTGTGGAAACTAGTTCCACAGGTAAACAACCATTAAAAAGGTACTCCCAGGATCCTGGAAAGGGACAGCCTAAAGGTGTAAAGGAAACCTTGACCACAGGTGCTCCCAAACACCTTATGAAGAAATAATCTAAAGAATGGATACCCTAATCCAATGGAACTGTCAGGGAATTCATGCAAAATGGGAAGAACTGCAAAAACTGATTAAAGCTTCATGGAACCCAGTTTGTGTATGCCTAAAAGGGAGATTATGACCAGGGAAAATCGTCCATTTTCCTGAGAGGATTTCAAGTTCAAGCCCATTATGGAACCCTTTTGAAATGGACCTCATGGAGGAGTAGCAGTGAAGGGTTTAGTCATGATATTCCTTCCAGGCCATCCACTGCGGGAAACATGCAGGTAAAGGTTTGTGAGAATAGGCCTTTGACAGACCTTACACTGTTGCACCCATCTACCTTCCCTCCACATAATCTCAACATAAATGATTTGGAAGATCTACTGGGCAGTTGCCACATCCATTTTACTCTTGGGAGATTTCAATGGTCGGCACACCTCTGGGGAGAAAACTTTGTGCAACCCTCGAGAAGGGCCTTGGAGTCCTTTTTCTTAAGAGCAGATGCGTTTTACTGAACAGTAAAACTCCCACAATTCCAAGTTCAAACTGGGGACATTCTCCAATATAGACCTATAATAGGTTCCCCTGATTCACAGTTGAAACTTCACTTGCAGGTCATGGAAGACTTACATGGAGCGACCATTTTCCAATAATTTTGGAGAGGTGAATGGTATTCCAGTCAATGAGTGCAGAGATGGTTGATTTTGAACATGCAGACTGGAATTTTTTTTAGATCAACTGCAGTATTGAAAGGATCTGTTAATGGTTTCCAGTGTGCAAGATGCGGGTTAATCACTTACATCACGAATTCACCTGCAGCAGAAGCATCCATTCCCAAAAGTAGCGGACAGAAACCGTCGACCTACATGTACCATGGTGGTCAGATGAATGCCAACAAGCTGTCAGAGAAAGGAAAGCTGCATTAAGGGCAGTATGAAACGACGCCCCAGCATTGTAACATTGATAAGTTACAAAAAGACCCGAGCAAGGCCAGGCGCGTGCAAAGGAGGCTAAAAGGACGTCGTGGAGACAGTATGTCTCCTCGATTAACTCTGGGACCACCTTAGCATGGGTGTGGGGAAAAGGTGCGTAAGATTGCTGGAAAGAGCAAATACATATCACAACCTGCTCTGAAGATAGATGGCATAATCATCACAGACAAAAAAGATTTTGCTAATGAGCTAGCTAAATCCTGGCCCAGAGATCTCCTCTGGAGCATCTTACACTGCTCGATTCTCCACTCTTCGGCTGAACAGGAACAACCCCAGTGTCGTTCTTCAGTAGGAATGCAGCAGAACTTCCATACAACTTGCCATTTTGCGCAAGGAGATGGACTCTGCTTTGCAGCTCTGCGTAAGACTGCCCCAGGAAGTGACGATATTCCATATCAAATGATATCTCACTTAAACCCGGGGAGTTCCCAGAAGTTCCTGTTGGACTTGTTCAATAGGATCTATAGGGAGGGCACAGTGCCATCCACATGGAAAGAGGCTAATCATTCCTTTTCCTAAACCTGGCAAAGATACTTCCACACCAGGAAATTACAGACCAATTTCTCTCACCAGCTGCATCTGCAAGCTGATGGAGAAAATGGTAAAAATTCAGGTTGACATGGCTGCTAGAAAAAGAAAAAATGCTGACCCCATATCAATATGGCTTTAGAAAATTGAGACGACCACAGATGCATTGTGAGGATGGAAACTGCTATACAGAATTCCATCGCACAGCGACGTCACATGGGTTTGCAGTCTTCTTTGACCTTGAATAGGCTTATGATTCTACTTGGAAGCATGGCATACTAATGAAGCTGTATGACATTGGGGTTTTAAAAGGAGCACCTACCTTCATACAAAGCTTCCTTTCTAAAGGAAATTTAGAGTTCGGGTGGGAAACAGTTTCTCTAACCTGGAAGACCAGCTGGAAGGGGTCCACAAGGGAGTGTCTAAGTGTGACCCTGTTTGCCATTGCTATAAATGACATTATAAAGGTTGGGTTTCCAAGTGCTGTCTCATATAATCGTATGTGGATGATTTTCACTGTACTGCTCAGGAGGAAGCTTACAGGATGTGCAAGACGCATGCAGACTGCAATAAATCAGGTTGTACGGGGCAACATATCATGGGTTCAAATTTTCTAAAGCAAGGGCCAGGCTGTACATTTCCACAAACGAGGAAAGTTCCATCCTTCCCTCTATTTAGGAGCAAACCCACTGCAATTTGTCCAAAAGGTGAATTTCTTGGGGGCTAATTTTTGACTCAAGACTTACATGGGTGCCCCACATCAAACAGTTAAAAGTGAAGGCTACAAAAGCACTTAGTATTTGCGGGTTGTTTCACATTTATCTTGGGGTGCAGGACCGCACAAACGCTTCTACGGCTTTACCGAGCGCTTATTCGTAGTAAGCTTGACTAGGATGTGAAGCTTATTCATCTGCAACTCCCACTGTTCTCCGGATGTTGGACTCGGTTCTAATGGAAGCTCTCAGAATCTGTTACAGGGGCTTTCAGGTCTTTACTGTGGAGTCCCTGTATGCTGAGAGTGGAGACCCACCTCTTCATTACACCGGGACTACATGAACCTGATTTACTATACGAGACTACAAAGGATTCCGGGATCTCTACATCCAGATTGGTTTTCAACCCCCTGAGGATAGCCGATCCTATGGTTTGGAGAATGAGGAATCTTGTAGAAGAACTTAATTTAAGTCTCACTAAGGGTTTTGGCTGTTGGAATTCCCCAATTTCCGCCTTGGACTAATCAAATCGAGTGGATTTGGTCGGAATTGGGAAAGGGGAGAGATCTGAAGCAGAAGTCAGAGAGAGATTTCTTTAGCTCATTTCTAAGTACTAAAGATCAGATGCAATATATACAGATGGTTCGAAATCTGAAAATGGTGTGGGCTTCGCAGCAGTGAGCATAAGGAAAACTGCATCTGGCAGTCTTTCTCTAGCAGTTAAGAGACTAGAGATCTTATGAACCATTCTATTGTGATATATTGTGACTCTCGTAGTGCCTTGCAAGCAATCAAGAGCTTAAACTCATCACATCCAGTAGTGAGGGAGGTTCAAGATTGGCTTGCACTGATGTCAACACGTAAAAAGATAACTCTGTGTTGGGTGCCCGCGCATGTTGGGGGTCAGTGGGAATGAGCGAGCTGATCAGAAGGCTAAGGCAGCTGCCGCTCAGCCTTATGATGCTCATTTTCCTCTCCCACACACCGACTTGAAACCCAGCACCAGGAGTTGTCTTCAAGATAAATCAAAGGAACAATGGAGGCATACCTCCAGAAAAAAACTGCGAGAGATTAGAGATGACCTTGGCAGGTGGGTGACTAGCATCCATCCCAACCGAAAAGTGGAAGTTGCATTAACAAGACTAAGAATCGGGCACACAAGAATGACTCATGGGCCGATGATGGCTAAAAATCAGGCACTTTGTGAGGGTGCCAAGAGCCCTTAACAATCGCACATGTAGTGGAAAGATGTGCACATTCTCAGACCAAAGACGTATGTACTTGTCTCCCCCATATACACTGAAGAATGTATTTGGGGGGGGATTGTGACATAGAGGGTCTTATTAGTTTCCTTAGGGAGACTAATATTTTTAATACCCAATTTTAAATTTTGCATAATGTTTATGCAATAATTTTATACACTTAGAGTATAAAATTTATGCTTTGATTTTTAATTTGTTTTTTGTTATTTATAAAAATATCTATTGATAGATTTTTTTAAAATTTTAAACATTTTAATATTTGTTTAACAAGGTATTCGCCGCTAAAGACCTTAGCTGTTGACGCGGCAGATAATTTTAAATAATCAATCAATCAATCTCTGTTAAGATGGTAGACACAGGGCGTAGATGTTCAGCTCCCTAACGTAGTGCGTTGTATAAGCCAATGTGGAGCCTGATTTTCGGAAAACCGTTTTTTGTGTGAGTAACAGTAAAGGGTTCGCATGTGGTGGTCGTGACGGTAACATATGCAGGTTTTAAATCCAGATTGGCGACGGTAAAGAGAGCGGTGCTGAATTCTAGTCGAGTGCTTGTGAGAGTGACTGCAGAAAATTCCTCTTGACACTGTTTGAGGGGCAAGCTGGCTGAAGCCCATTAGTGCTCGAGGCAAGAGAAGGGTAGCCCAGACAATGAAAGCTGTTGCGTTGAAACTCATATTGGCTGTTGATATTAGCTGTTCCACTGAACTATGCGTTTCCAACAAGAGATCTGATATTATATATGAAGTCGATTAGAGGGACGCGGCCGAAGAAGAGAGGTCAAAGAAATGCCACTACTCTCATCTTGAAGGCACTCGGAACACGAGAGTTTGACAAAAGTAATAACAAAATAATAGCAGGAACACTACTTTCACACTAAAGCCGAAAAGACATTAAAATGATTTTGTAAATAATAAATAAATTGATAAATGATGTTAATGATGAATAAGTTGATAAATAAAGTTTACGATAAGTATATTGATGATTAATGTTAATGATAATAAATAAATTAATAATAAATAAATAAATAATGTAAATGATAAATAAATTAATAATATTAATAATAAATAAATTAATAATATTAATGATAAATAAATTAATAATATTAATGATAATTGAATTAATAATGTTAATGATAAATAAATTAATAATGTTAAAGATAAATTAAATGAGTAAATAATGTTTATGAAAAATAAATTGATAAATAATGTTAATGAAAAATAAATTGATGAATAATGTTAATTATAGATAATATGATAAATGAGAAATAAAATTATAAATAATACTTATGGTAACTAGATTGATAAATACTGTTAATGATAAATAATCAATTAATTAATAACTAATGTATATGATAAATAATGTTAATAATAAATAATGTTAATAATAAATAATGTTAATAATAAATAATGTTAATAATAAATAATGTTAATAATAAATAATGTTAATATTAAATAAAATGATGAATAATGTTAATGAAATCTAAAGTGATGAATTATTTTAATGGTAAATGAATTGATAAATAATGTTAATACTAAATAAATTGATAAAAAATGTTAATGATAAATAAATTGATTAATATTTGTAATTATGAATAATATGATAAACATTGCTAATTATAAACAATAAGATAAATAGTGGTAATCATAAATAATAAGATAGATAGTGGTAATTAAAAATAATAAGATAAATAGTGGTTAATGATAAATTAATTGATGAATAATGTTAGACATAAATAAAATGACAAATAATGTCAACATCATTGATAAAAAGATGATAAATAATGTTAACGATAAATCAATTGATAAATAATGTTAATGATAAATGAATTGTTCATAATGTTAACGATAAATAAATTGATATATAATGTAAATGATAAATGAACTAGTAAATAATGTTAATGATAAATAAATTGATGAATAATGTTAATTATAGATAATATGATGAGAAATAAAATTATAAACAATACTTATGGTAACTAAATTGATAAATACTATTAATGATAAATAATCAATTAATTAATAAATAATGTAAATGATAAATAATGTTAACAATAAATAATGTTAACAATAAATAATGTTAATACTAAATGAAATGATGAAGAATGTTAATGACATCTAAAGTGATGAATTATTTTAGTAGTAAATGAATTCATAAATAATGTTAATAGTAAATAAATTAATAATAAATGTTAATGATGAATAAATTGATTAATATTTGTAATTGTAATATGATAAACATTGCTAATTATAAATAATAAGATAAATAGTGGTAATGATAAATTAATAAGAGAGGTCAAAGAGATGTAACTGCTTTCATCTTAAAGGCACTGGGAACACGAGACCCTGACAGTAATCAGGAACACTACTTTCACAATAAAGCCTATACGACATAAAAATGATTTTGGGATGATAAATAAAAAGATAAATGATGTTGATGATAAATAAATTTATATATAATGATAAAGAAAAATAAATTGATAGATAATGTTAAAGATAAATAAATTGAGTGTTAATGATACATAAATATTTATAACAAATAATTTGATAAATAATGTTAATGGTCAATGAACTGATAAATAATGTTAATGATAAATGAACTGATCTAAAATGTTCATGATGACTAAATTAATAAATAATGTTAATGATAAATAAATTGATAAATAATGTTGATGATAAATAGATTAATAATGTCAATGATAAATGCATTGATAAATAATGTTAATGCTAAATGATGTTAATGCTAAATGATGTTAATGCTAAATGATGTTAATGCTAAATGATGTTAATGCTAAATGATGTTAATGCTAAATGATGTTAATGCTAAATGATGTTAATGCTAAATGATGTTAGTGCTAAATGATGTTAATGCTAAATGATGTTAATGCTAAATGATGTTAATGCTAAATGATGTTAATGCTAAATGATGTTAATGCTAAATGATGTTAATGCTAAATGATGTTAATGCTAAATGATGTTAATGCTAAATGATTTTAATGCTAAATGATGTTAATGCTAAATGATGTCAATGCTAAATGATCTTAATGCTAAATGATGTTAATGCTAAATGTTGTTAATGCTAAATTGTGTTAATGCTAAATTGTGTTAATGCTAAATTGTGTTAATGCTAAATAAAATGGTATATAATGTTAGCGATAAATAAAGTTAATAATAAATTAAACGATAAATAAAGTTAATAATAAATAAATTGATAAACAATATTAATAATAAATTAATTGATAAATAAGGTTAATGACAGATTAATTGATAAAAAATCTAAATGATAAATTATAATCTAATAATAAGTCATGGTAATGTTGAATTTTATCACCATCATAGTAATGAAGATGTTCATAAGGATAATGAAGAAATGTTTATCATAATAATAATGAAGTAATATATATTATAATAATAATGAAGCAATGTGTATCATAATAATAATGAAGTAACATATATAATAATAATAATAAAGCAATATGTATCATAATAATAATGAAGTAATATATATCATAATAAAAATGAAGTAATGTGTATCATAATAATGAAAGCGATAAAATGACAGAGATAGAATAATCACAATAAAATGACGCTATCGATAATAATCTTGATAGCACTTGAAACAATATTAATAAGTAATAATAATAATGATAATGACGATGATAACCATGATAATATCAATTATGAAGATGATTAAAATGACGATGATTTGATTGGAAAGGGATTGCGGACGTACAGTTATATCGGTAGTTGTGTGACGCAAGTAATGTGTTAAATGATAGATAATTTGGTATGAAAATGACTTTATTCACATTTCTCTACTTAACAGTTATATATCGTAGATGTTGCTACGTAATTAACAGTTTCCTTGATATATTCTGTCTTGTGGATTGGCCAGGCATTCGTCAAGGTTCTGGTAACAAATACTGGTACGTAGATCAGGGAAGTGAACACATTAGCTTGGGTCATTGATACCGTTTCTATAATGGAGGAAGAAACCGTCTCTGGTAAGGGTAGTAGATGTTATTGTCCACTCAAGTTGCGTCAGTTGGTATTCAAGTTGGGTAGCCGAATAAGTGATGGTGATGGTTTGAGGCTGATAGATGGTTCGAGTGTATGCCCTGTTCTTCAAATCCGTAACGTAGTGAATTGCGTAAGACAGCTGTGGAGCCTCATATTCAAAAACAGTTTCTGTGTGAGTAACAGTTAAGGGTTCACATGTGGTGGTCGTGATGCTAACGTAAGCAGGTGTAACATCCAAATTGGTGACGGTTAAATGAGCAGTGCTGAAGTTTAGTCGAGTGCTTGTGATAGTGACATCATAAAACTCATGTTGACACTGCTTCACCGGGAAGTCTGGATGAAGACCAACGCTGTTGCGATGAATCTCATATTGGCTGTTGATGTTAGCTGTTAGACCGAACTATGCATTACCAACAAGAGACCTGATCTTATATATGAAGTCGATTAGAGGGACGAAGTTTGTAGAAAAGAGGTCAAAGAGAAGCAATTGGTTTCATCCTGAAGGCACTGGGAACAGAAGACGTTCAAACAAGAAAACAATAATGTAATAAACAGTAATACTATTTTCACACTCAAGCTGAGAAGACATGATAACTAATGAACATCATGATAACTAATGAACATCATGATAACTAATGAACATCATGATAACTAATGATCCTGATAACTAAAGATCATGATAACTAATGATCATGATAACTAATGATCATGATAACTAATGGTCATGATAACTAATGGTCATGATAAATAATGATCATGATAACTAACTGGTAACTTATGATAATGGTAACTTATGATAATGATAAATAGCGATAATGATAATTAGTGATAATGATAACTCATGATAATGATAACATGTTGATAACTTGGGATAATGATAAATTAATGATAAATAGTAAATTAAGACTATGATAACTGCTGATAATTATAACATGATAATGATAAAATAATGCTAATGATAAATAATGCTAATGATAAATAAAGCTAATGATTAATAAAGCTAATGATAAATAATGACTAATGATAAATAATGCTAATGATAAATAATGCTAATGATAAATAATGCTAATGATAAATAATGCTAATGACAAATAATG
Organism: Penaeus monodon; assembly: GCF_015228065.2. NCBI lineage: Eukaryota > Metazoa > Arthropoda > Malacostraca > Decapoda > Penaeidae > Penaeus > Penaeus monodon. The sequence continues at coordinate 29,928,798 of NC_051426.1, forward strand.
CTAATGATAAATAATGCTAATGATAAATAATGCTAATGATAAATAATGCTAATGATAAATAATGCTAATGATAACGTATGATAATGATAACTTATAATGATGGTAACTTAGGATAATGATAAATAATGTGTGATGGTAAAATGATAACAAGATACGTTTACGATAAAATAACATGTTAATTAAATAAGAACAACGTATAAGATCTGATAACAGTATCAAGGGAACTTGATATCATGACTACATATAATGATCACTAATGATAGAAAGTATAAAAATTACATCTTGCTATTTGTACTAGTTATAAAAATGTGTTGATATTATTACTGGATCATAATTATTCATAGTAACGCTGAAATGTAATGAAGAACTTTCGTTTATCAGATTAACTAATCTACTTTCGGATATCTACATTCCCATTAAGGATGCTAAGCATCCTTTTGATACCACACATTTTATAAAGGCAGTGTCAGGAGTGGGATTCGAACCCACGCCCGGAAGACCGGAGTGCGACCTGAACGCAGCGCCTTGGACCGCTCGGCCATCCTGACTGTTCATGTGAAGAAACTTGAACCCAAATTTTGAATTTGATAATGATAACTAATGATCATGATAAATAATGATCATGATAAGTAATGATCACAACTAATGATCACGATAAATATTGATCATGATAGATAATGATAACGATAAATAATGATACAGAAAACTAATGATAATGAAAAATAATGATAATGAAAAATAATGATAATGAAAAATAATGATAATGAAAAATAATGATAATGAAAAATAATGATAAAGAAAAATAATAATGATAAATAATGAAATTATAACTTAGGATAATGTTAACTTAATCATTATTGTCATTTTTGTCATTATCATTATCATCATTGTCATTATCATTACCATTATCATTATTGTCATTATCATCATTATCATCGTTATCATCATTATCATCATTATCATCATTATCATCATTATTATCATAATAATTATTCCATCATTTAATATTATAGTTATCGTTATTTAATTATTATCTTTACTTTATTATTATTAGGATTATCATTATTTCATCATTATTTTGATAATTATTATTTCATAATTATTATGAAATCATTATCATCATCCTTATCATTTTATTTCTGCTTCCATGATTAGATGACAATGAACAGCATCAATACCATCATGACGAAGATGTATCATTATTGTCATTATCATCATTATCATCATTATCATCATTATTATCATAATAATTATTCCATTATTTAATATTATAGTTTTCGTTATTTAATTATTATTATTATCTTTACTTTATTATTATTAGGATTATCATTATTTCATCATTATTTTAATAATTATTATTTCATAATTATTATAAAATCATTATCATCATCCTTATCATTTTATTTCTGCTTCCATGATTAGATGACAATGAACAGCATCAATACCATCATGATGAAGATGAACAGCATCATTACCATCGTGACGAAGATGAACAGCATCATTATTACCATGATGAAGATGATGAACAAAATTGTTATCATGATGATAATGAACATTATTACCATGATGATGATGAACAAAATTGTTATCATGATGATAATGAACATCATCATTATTATCATTGTTTTTATTGTCATGTATTTCTAATGTAGCCTTAATTGAATTGTATTGTTGTACTTGTATTGCGCCAAAATTTAATTATTGTTCAAATCAATATTTTTTTGTGAATTGGCATTTTAGACACTGACACTACATAGTTGTAGGATAATGATAACTTACGATAATGATAACTTAGGATAATGATAACTTAGGATAATGATAACTTAGGATAATGATAATTTAGGATAATGATAACTTAGGATAATGATAACGTAGGATAATGATAATCTAGGATAATTATAATGATAATGATAACTCGGGATACTGATAGTTAATGATAAAGATAAATATGATAATGATAAATAATGTGAGAAGGTAAAATAATAATAGCAAGATACGATAAAGATAAAATACGTTATGAAAATGAGAACAACGTATAAGATCTAATAGCTATATCAAGGTAACTTGATATTATGACATCTTATAATGAGCTCTAATGAGAGAAGCACATGAATTGTATCTTATTATTTTACCAGCTAAAAACTGTGTTCACTGTTTTCATTATTCTATTTTTTATTATTCACAATCACATTGAAATCTGAAAAAGAACCTATGTGTATCGGATTAACTAATCTACTTTTACAAAGTCTACTTTCACATTAAGGATACTAAGTATCCTTTTCATACTACACATATTATAAAGGCAGTGTCAGGAGTGGGATTCGAACCCACGCCCGGAAGACCGGACTGCGACCTGAACGCAGCGCCTTGGACCGCTCGGCCATCGTAACTGTTTATGTAAACAAACTGAACTCAAATTTTCAATTTCACAATTCCAGTAGGATGATGGTAAGTTGGTTTTGATAACAATGGTTATTACAACAGTATGGTCATCATAACGAAGTATAACGTTAGTTGGTATGATGTTAGATATGGTAATATTAAAACCATCATAGCAGTTATATACCGTGGATGTTTCGACAGCCGTTGCTATGTAATTAACGATTTCCTTGATATACTCTGTCTGGTAAACAGTCTTGTGGATTGGCCAGGCGTTCGTAATGGTTCTAGTAACAAAGACTGGGACGTAGATCAAGGAGGTGAACACTGGGTCAGTGATACCGTCTCTGTAATGGAGGAAGCTGAGTAAGTGATATTTATGGTCTGAGGCTGATAAATGTTTCGAGTGTATGCCCTATTCTTCTCGAGGATGTTCAGTTCCCTAATGTAGTGCGTTGTATAAGGAAACCTGTGGGACTACCTAGGAGATCATGGCTTGGGCAGCTCGACGAGACCTGTCGCGAGGAATTAGTGTGCCTGCCTAGAGACTCGCCTCGAAGGATCCTCGTGGCTGGAAGTGAAGGGTGGATGCGGACATGCGCCCCCGTCGGCGTTAACCCCTTGATGATGATAATGATATATATATATAATATATATAATATATATAATATATATATAATATATATATTATATATATATAATATATATAATATATATTATATATAAGATATATATATTATATAATATATATATATATATAATATATATATGTAATATATAATATATAATATATATGTAATATATAATAATAAATATATGTAATATATAATATATATATATAATATATAATACATATATATAATATATAGTATATATGAAAGATGGAATAATGCAATGCCGCATTGATATCGATAAATAACAACCCTCCCTGGCCAGGACTCGAACCTAGGTCACTCCAGGTATGAAACCGGAGGCCAGTGCTAAACCAACCATGCCACACGACCCACTAAAAGGAGTGTGCAACTAGGATCTTACTAGCTCCATAGACATTACCTGTCTACTCATACTTGAGTAATGACAGCGAAGTTTAACGCTCACTCCCCGTGGGCACTCGGTGGAAATTGATTTAGCTATTCAAATCCTAAGTCAGATGTCCTGAGGTATATTTTATGAAAGATGGAATAATGCAATGCCGCATTGATATCGATAAATAAAAACCCTCCCTGACCAGGACTCGAACCTAGGTCACTCCGGGTATGATACCGGAGGCCAGTGCTAAACCAACCATGCCCGGAGTGACCTAGGTTCGAGTCCTGGTCAGGGAGGGTTGTTATTTATATAGTATATATATATAATATATAATATATATAATATATAATATATATATATGATATATATATAATATTTAATATATATATATATAATATACATATAATATATATATATAATATATATAATATATATATAATATATATATAATATAAGTATTAATCTAATATAGATTAATAATATATAATATAATATATATATATATTATATATATATATTAATATATAATAATAAATATAATATTTAAATATTAATAATATATAATATTATAGAATATATAAAAATATATATAAATATATATAATATATAATAAAATATAGATAATATATAAATATATACTATATATAATATCATAATATAAATAAAATTTTATAATATAATGATAATATATAATAATATATATAATATATATAATATATAACTATATATATATATAATATATATATATAAATATATATAATAATATATATATATAAAATTATTAATATAATATAAATATATAATATATAATATATAAATATTATATAATATAAAAATTATAATAATATAATATATATAAATATAATATTATATATAATATATATAAAATATATAATATATAATATATAAATATATAATAAATCATAAAATATATATATATATATCTATATATATATAATATTATAATATATATATAATTATAATATATATATTATATATATATATATATATATAATATATATGAATATATATACATATATAATATATATATATATATATAATATATATAATCTATATCATATATATAATATATATAGTATATTATTAATAATAAATCTATACTAAAAATATATAATATAATATATATATTTAATAATATATACATATAATATATATATATAAGTAAACCTGTTAGATATTTTGTATATATTACTATATATAATATATTCTATATAATTATATATCAGATTATAGAATAAGATGTGAGTAATATCTCTAGAATATATCTTTATAAATCTTTATAGAATAGATTTTCGTATTATCAGTAATAGATATGTATATCAGGATAGTACGAATCATATCTTGATATATAGTTGATAAACATCATTGATAAAAATGGTCAGTATAATGACTATATATCAATTAAGATATCAGAATGGTATTAAAATGTAGAAATAAACGTCTCTTAATAATAATAAATATCATAATATGTCTATAATATAGGTTTGAAGTTGGGTAGTCCGATATAATGAGAGTGTGGTTGAAATATAATATGGTTGGGGTGTATAAGCCTTGTTTATATGTAATTAGTTATATCAGTGTTAAACTTGAAATTGTGAAATGTGGGGTAATAATGTTGGTTGAAACCATATGATTTTAAAGTTCATACTTATACAGTAATATAGGGTAGAATTCTAGTCGAGGCCATAAGTACGTCAAGAGAATATCTCTTGACACTGCTGATATTTACAGTATCTATGAGCTCTATTCAGTAAGCAAAAAAGACGGTATGTCCAGACAATAAGGTCATAGGCTGTTGGTAGATCAGTGACTATGCTTTTGAAATAAATCGTTCATTATGAAATGTCTTTAACACGATCATAGAGTAGTGATATCCCAAATTAACCTGATATTCAATTTGTAGTAACGTACATAGGATGTTGACGTAAAAGGTTATAAATCCAATTAATAGAGTATTCGTCTAATTCAGCGTTGTAAGATGACAGTAGAAACCTATGATTGAAGAACTGGCTGAAGCCCATTAGTTGCTCGAAGCAAGAGAACGGTAGCCCAGACAATGCACGCTGTTGCGTTGAAACTCATAATTGGCTGTTGATGTTAGCTGTTCCACTGAGCTATACTTTTCCAACAAAAGATCTGATCTTATATATGAAGGCCGAAGAAGAGAGGTCAAAGAGATGTCATTACTTTCATCTTGAAGAATCTGGGAATACAAGATCTTGACAAAAGTAATGACAAAATAATAGCAGGAACAGTACTTTCACACTAAATCAGAAAATATATTAAAGTGATCTTGTAAATTATATTGTTAGTGATGAATAAATTGATTGATAATGTTAAAGATAAATACACTGGAAGATAATGTTAAAGATAAATACACTGGAAGATAATGTTAAAGATAAATACACTGGAAGATAATGTTAAAGATAAATAAATAATGTTGATAATGAATATATCGAAAAATAATGTTCATTATAAATACGTTAATAAATAATGTTAATGATAAATACATTGATAAATAATATTAATGAAAAATAAATTAATAACGCTAATGATAACTGAATTGATAAATAATGTTAATGATAAATGAAATGATAAATAATTTTCATGATAAAGGAATTGATAAAAGCGTTAATGTTAAATGAATTGCTGAATTCTAGCCGAGTGCTTGTGAGAGTGACTGCAGAAAACTCCTCTTAACACTGTTTGAAGGGCAAGTCTGGCTGAAGCCCATCACTTGCCCGAAGCAAGAGAAGGGCAGCCCACACAACGAAAACTGGAGCGTTGAATCTCATATTGGCTGTTGATATTAGTTGCTAGACCGAACTATGCATTACCAACAAGAGACCTGATCTTATATATGAAGTCGATTAGGGGAACGAAGTTGTAGAAGAGAGATAAAAAAGAGGCAACTAGTTTCATCTTGAAAGCACTGGGAACAAGAGATGTTCACACATGAAAACAATGATGATTTAATAAGCAGGAACATTATTTCACATTCAAGCTGAGAAGACATGATAAGTTATGATCATGAAACCTAATGATCATGATAACTAATAATCATGATAACTAATGATCATGATAACTAATGATCATGATAACTAATGATCATGATAACTAATGATCATGATAACTAATGATCATGATAACTAATGATCATGATAACTAATGATCATGGTAACTAATGATCATGATAACTAATGATCATGATAACTAGTGATCATGATAACTAATGATCATGATAACTAATAACAACCCTGGGTGGAAGAGGCCTGTGGGACGACCCAGGAGGTCATGGCTTGGGCAGCTCGACGAGACCTGTCGCGAGGAATTAGAGATGGGTCGAGGGCCTGCCTGGAGACTCGTCATGTGGGACCCTCGTGGCTGGAAGCGAAGGATGTGGCCTTGATGATGATGAATGATCATGATAACTTATGATCATGATAACTAATGATCATGATAACTAATGATAATGAAAATGAATGATCATGAAAGCTAATGATAATGGTAATTAATGATTATGATAACTAATGATCATGATAGCTAACTGATCTGATAGCCTCAGATCATCACTATCACTTACTCAGTTATCCGACTTGAAGACTAGCTGACGCAACTTGAACAGACAATTACATCTACGACTGTGTCTACCATCTCCTTAACGGAGACGGTTTCTTCCTCCATTACAGAGACGGTATCACTGACCCAAGCTGATTGCTCCTCCTCATCTACGCCAGTCTTTTTTTGACGACGCCTGACCAT